>NW_024043372.1:37815223-37845582 GCF_014851395.1 Micropterus salmoides
GCCTGGTGTCAATCGAGAAGTAAGATTTGTTGGATTAGATTCATTGTTGGTCAATGTTACATTATTTTTCAGTAAGATGTATCGATTCCCCCAGGCCGTGAGACTTTAGAACTCTGACTCAGATTCATCCTCAGCACTGCTTGACAGTAAGACTACTCACGAAGAAGAAGCATTCATGTGAGAAGCGTAAAGCAACGGAGGAAGAAGCTAAAAGCAGAACATTTTTCTGTTTTTCTGTTTTGCCTGCTGTTTCATCACTACATACACTTTTAGTAGTAGTTTAGTACTTGCTTTTAATGTGCTTTCTTTGTTTTAAAGTTAAAACCTACTTGGCAATAAATCAGATTATTAGCTTATTGTTTTGAGTCATAAAGCCTGGCTGTTATCTTGGAGCAGCCTTTCCATAGTTCCTTGCATTCTTGGTTTTGAGGTTGCACGGATGGTGCTGGCTAAAGCCTAGTTCACACTACACCATTTTAAGCCCGATTTGCCGGTCGGTGAGCTCGGCGACCGTCAGGCTGTGATCAGGGGTAAATCAGCGATCGCCAGTCGTTATGTGTGTACTGCTTACCGACGCATCAAAACGGCTCCCCGACACATTTCTGACACATTGCAACATCAGCCAGATATCTAGCATGCCAAATATCTGGGAGAGTCGGCCAACTCGACATCCACATCCAGCCAATGAGAGCAGGCAGCTGGCAGAACAGGCAGCTACTTTTCACCGCATAACACTTTATACTCCCCTCCAGCTCTCTTGTAGCTCAGACAATCCCTGCTACCTGCGTGTGCTAATCCATTCTTTCATCCAGATTCTTTGTCCTTATTCCAAAGCAAAGACTAACAGCAGATACAAAACAGACTAAAAATAACAAAACTGACTTAGAACTAACTAAACAGAACAGATGACAGGACTAAAATGCAGATACAAAACCAAAACCTCAGAATCAAGAACCAAAACCCAGAAACAGAGAAACAAGAATAAAAATACAGAACACAAAGAAGACACATCCAAAATTAAACAAACCCAGACAAACACAGGGCAGGATTGTGACAGCCTCTTAAATGAATTCCTCATGTTCCTCATAAATTCTTGTCCTAGATTAGTGTAGGCCAGGGGTATTCAATTAGATTTCAAAGAGGTCCAGTTAGAGAAAATTTCCAGAAGCAAAGGTCCAGAACATCAAAACGACGAACTTGCGTTATCATTCAGTACTATAACCTATAGTTGTATCAACACATGTTTTTAGTCAACAACGGACTGTCAAATCAAATAATATTTCAGTCAGTTTTCACATCAAACTGGAAGGATAATAATAATAACTATTCAAATAATAAATTCTAAATTTAAGTCAACTAAATTAAAGTGCCTAATTTTTAGAAAAAATGTAATAAAAAGTGTAGCTTGAAGTGATGAAGTGTAGTCTTAACCAATTTTATAATAAACACTCAACACATCATAACAAATGAACAGCTGTAATGCCTCCTCTTCTCTTTCATTTCCTCTTACAGAGCTACCACTTTCCTACTTTCTGTTGTTCAGTGAGAAACGTGAGCTCCAGCTAGCATATTGGAGATCTATGAGATATTCTGGTTTTGAACTGCCCGTGGGAGGAATGTACATGTAAAAATCTGTACATTCTTGATTAAAAGTCATGTGAAATCTCTTTTATCTTTCGTCTCCTCAATTCGGGTGTGTTTCCAAAACGTCTCTGGTGAATCTCGCGGACTCGACTCGCAAGCATGTATGCACAGATTTGATTGGCTGAGCAGCGTCACATGAGACGATTGGAGCACATGCGATTGGTCTGTGAGTTTCCTGGCCGCTAAACCAGTACAGTAAATACTAGAAAAGCTGCGCGGATTAAAATAGAAACACTCCGTCACGAGGTAGTAAGTCTCAATAATAAATGGGCTGTAGGTCGGCGGTCCGGAGAGGACGGCAGCTGGGTCCGGATCCGGACCGCGGTCCGCCTATTAGTGACCTCTGGTGTAGGCTAATAGTACATGTAACATATCATATGAATATATTGTGCAGTATTTATTTAATGCAGGTTATTAATCATACATTAATTCATCAATCATACAATATTAATAATATTGTTAGGGGGCGGCACGGTGGTGCGGTGGTTAGCCTCACAGCAAGAACGTCGTGGGTTCAAACCCTGGTTGCCCCGGCCTTTCTGTGTGTAGTTTGCATGTTCTCCCCGTGTCTGCGTGGGTTCTCTCCAGGTGCTCCGGCTTCCTCCCACCATCCAAAGACATGCAGTCTAGGTTAATTGGCGACCTGAAATTGTCCTTAGGTGTGAGCGTGAGTGGATATTTGTCTATGTGTGGCCCTGCGATGGACTGGCGACCTGTCCAGGGTGGACCCCGCCTTGCGCCCGATGTCTGCTGGGATTGGCTCCAGCCCCCCCGCGACCCTGTATGCACTCAATAATTTGGTGATGTCATGGGTTTCATCCAATGACTGAGAAGCCGGGTCGAGCTGCTGCTGCTATTCATATGGTAAGTAGAGTCGCAAAGTGGGGTGAAGCGCAGGACGACCTTCCACGCAGTGAAGAGGTCCAGCTGGCGGCCCCCCTCTCTGCTTCTCTGTCACCGGGCTGACACGCAGGTGGATGAACCACTGCTGTAGCCCCCTAAAGTGCAGGAGGCCCAGGGGAACGACACGGCGGAGCAGAGCGACCACCCTCTCCTGAGAGAGCTGCACCACTTTTCTTCCAGTTCACCGTAAAACCCAGGTGTGACAGGTGTGCGACAAGCCTGGCTGTCTGCACCACCGCCTCTTCCCGGGACCGCGTCAGCAACAGCAGGTCGTCCAGATAAAACAGGACCCTGACACATTTGCATGAATGTATGAATTTATTGGATGATAACAAAAATGGTTGGTGAGCTAGACTGAATATTATAAAGTGAGACTGTTGCCACACTTTAGTATAACAGCTAGCATAAGTAACGTTACTGTAGTGAATGGGTCTTCCACTATGTTGTGTCCTGCACTGTTATGCTGCATTGTTGTGTATTATGTGGCACGTAAGTTAAGGCAACTGAAGGGGTCAATATCACTGTAGGGTACCTTTTAGTGTCCTGTACGTACAGTTATTTTGAATTGAGTTCATTGATCATTTAGTAATAAAAACATATTTTTATTTAATATAGAAGAACAGTTTGTCTACCCTGTCATATTGGGGAATCCGACCCTATAAGAAAAGCCCATCCACTCTAATGACATTAGAACAAGAGTTATTTTGTCTCTTCAGTGGCGGGAAATTCTAATGGACTAATGGACTTTGTTTGAATTTGGTTACTAGTTTTGCTAAAGCTTCACATGTCCACCCTTTCCAATGTAATTGTATAATGTATAGAATATTATGGTGTGTCGAACACACAATATTTTGTCATTTACAAAATCATATTTGCTTGCAGTCATAAAATATTTGAATGCCGGAATGCAAATCCTGAACGAAGAGAAGCATACATTCAGAAAGAAAGGGACAGATGGAGGAGGGTTACAGATAAAGGGAAGAAAAAAGGGATTAATGACCTCACTGAGAGAGGAAAGCGAAGTGAAAGGAAGAAATTAAAGGAGGCAAAGAAAGCAGCTAGAGCTAAAGCCCATACAGTGGTGGAGTTGGAGACTCCTCCCTCAACTCCAGAAAGTCCACCACAGCAAGGGCCTGATGATGTGGAGGGTTGAATTTGCACTTTCATTGCAGTTGCATAATTTGATAGGGATGAAATAGGCCTAATCCTTAATAGTGATTGCCCTTAAATTCAGCAGAGATTTGAGTGACCCAGTGGACTACAGAAAGGATCCATAAAGACAAATTCTCCATGAATACAGTCTTATGTTGTTAAGAGAGACCTCTTAAGAGAGACCTCTTAACAACATACTCTGACCTGGTTTGCCAAAATTTAAGAAAGGCTCAGCAGATTTAAGCAACACATCTTCAACATCAGATGGCAATACCCAGCCTGCCAGTCGCCTCATGCCTTCTGTTCCATTTCTTCAAGTCAACGACATGATCCTATAGCTATTTGGGCCCACCTTGACCCCGTACCTGCCTGAAGCAAATAAACCTTACTTCTTTAGTGATGGGCCATTATCGACAGAAGGGAACTTCTACCTTCTCTCCACAGAGCCATACAAAAAAGGATATGAAAAAAATCTACTGGAATTTCTTTGAGATAGGACACGGCAAGGGGGCACCAGATGGTGTTAGTGCAAAGCTGAAGAGACCAGCGCACAGAACCATCAAACATGGAGAGGAGATCCCTAATACAAATCCTTTCTTCAGTGGAGTTATTCTACGTAAGTGAAGATGATGTCGAATCAAAGCCAGAGGTAAGAACATAACCTAAATGTGCCACTTGCTTTTTACAATTACCAACTTAAACAATTACATAACATATATGTACTTATGTACATGTACCTTATCTGCTGAAAGAAAAGAGAAAATATCCTGTCTATGTACTTATTCAGGTAGGTCGGTTGGAAGAGAATAAAACACAGTGAAATACCTACATATCTATATACTTACCCAATTACACAAACTGAAACAGAACCTACCTGCAGTCCATACTCCATGTAAGTCTGCAGAAAACAAAAAACAAGTTTTATACAGTGCTTACCTATCTATCAGAATTGAACAGAAATTACTTACTTACTTTTATTTATACCCTGAAACATAACACAATGGAATGGGGCAACAAGTACAAGGGACTCCCTTTTAATAGGAAGAAACCTCGAGCAGAACACGATACTCTCCTTGGGCTCTGCCGGGTAAATAGAGATACAAGGGAGGGCAGCATTTTTTTTTATTTTACCTTTATTTTACCAGGAAAGAAATCCATTGAGATTTTTAATCTCTTTTACAAGGATGTCCTGGCCAAGAACAATGTAACATTGTTGTTAAAATTATTAACAACAATAATACAATTCTCATAATGTATCATCTCTTCTCATCTAAAATTAGATACCTGCCATTGCTCCATGAATAAGGGTGCATCAGGTGCTAAGAGCTTACTTAAATATCATATAAGTAAAGAACATAACCATGGCCCTGCATCTGCTGGCTCAACTGAAACTAGATGGCATCCATAATCTGTTGAGGCGAAACACATTGTAGAATGGTGTGTTATAAATAGGGCTACAGCTAACGATGATTTTAGTATTCAAAGCTTCTATAGATTATTTAAACGAATCATCAATGCATCGTTTAAGAAGTACTTAAGCTTGGTGACGGCGCCCCCACCCCTCAGTTAAATGCTAAAGTTACTGTTACCTTGTCTGTGGTCCGCTGGCAGAACACCGGCTGCTTTCTGATAAGGCGCTGTCATGCTGTTGCCGAGGCGACAAAAGTTTCGTTTTACGGTGGACAGACGGTAACATTACGGAGTTGTTGTTTTCTTTAACTTGAAATAATAACACACTTTGGACACTTTCTTCTTTGTCACTCGCTTTTTTCTCTCTCTTCCTCCACTTTGCAAACAGCTCCATCATAATCATGTTGTGTTCACAGCGTAAGCACGATGCACAGTAATAAATGTCCCCGCGAAACACTATGCTGTTATATGGATTAATCGAAGCATCGAAGCATTTTATTAATTGATTTTATCGATTTAATCGATGAATTGTTTCAGTCCTAGTTGTGAATTATGATGACAAAGCCTATAGAGAGTCTCTCACTTCAGCCTCCGCCCCCGCCCCATGGGACCTTATTTTCCATAAAAGCCAGAGTTTACAAAACTTTGTACAGCCGGACTGAAACTTTGTACAGCCGGACACTCTTTTTCCAGGCCTGGAAAAGTTTTGAAAAAAAAAAAAGTTTTGGAAAAGTCATGGAAATTAGTTTCAATAGCACTAATCAGGATTGTGACTTTTACAGACTTTCCGACCTGATAATGTGCTCTCCAGGTCAATTATGTAGATTCGTAAAAATATTGGTGCTACTCTGTCCTCTCCTCTGCGTGTTTCACTGAGGACAGAGTTCAGCTTGCACACAGCAGACAGCAGAGCAGAGACCACAGTGCAGACAGTGAACTCAGTTAAAGGTTCAGTGTGTAATATTTCTGAGGTTCTATTGACAGAAATGCAATATAAGATCCATAACTATGTTTTCAGTGGTGTATAAACACCTTACATAATGAGCCGTAATGTTTTTATTACCTTAGAATGACACATTTATATCTACTGGGGGCACCCTGCTAGAGGTTGCTGTATTTTGTCGTCATGTTTCTACCGTAGCCGTCAACGAACAAACAGCGCTACAGAGCACATTTTGTCATCACGGCATTTTTCTTCTGCTTGTGTAATTCCAGTAGCGTAGACGCCCGTCACTACACTGAATACGTACCAAGAAAAAAGAAGAGGGAATAATAATAATATTAATAGTAATATACAGACTCCGAGTAGAGAAGTGACATTTGGACAAATGAAGGAGCGCACACGTGTTATTTAGCACAAGAGCTGACAGCCAGACGAAGTCGGGACAGAAAGCTGACTGCAGCTGATTTTGTGGATTTTCTCAGATGGAAGGCTATATCGTTAATGTGGGGACAGATGTTTTCAAAGCAGTGCTGAAGTTGTCTGAATTCTGCTGGACAGACTTTAGCGATGCAAATTAGTGATGTTCGATACCACTTAATTCCTATACAATCCAATACCAAGTAATACCCAGGCTGGTATTGCCGATACCAATACCAATACTTTTTACATATTTTATTTCTAGTTTAATGTGACCTCCCCCCTCCCGTTTCTGTATTTATTAGAAAAATAAGGTGTAGGCTGTAGCCTTGCCAATTCAAAATAATAGCTGCATAATGACAAGACATTAACTACTGTCATATTCTTTAATTATAATAAAAATACCCTGCTCAGAACTGCCGCTTCATAACATCATCATATTATTGTGACAGACTTAATCTCAGATGTTTAGCGAAGTTTGCTGTGTTGTAAAAGTATTTCACTGTCTTTGCACACACATCACACACAGCGTCATTATTACCTTCACAGCTAAAATACAGCCAGACGTGACGGTGTTTACAGTCGGTCAGAGTCAGTATTCAATCTTCAAGCTTTGCCGGTTTCGTTAGCGAGACAATCAGCTGATCAGTAACGTTAATTGGCAATAAAACCGTAACATTAGCTTAAAGCATGGAAGCATCAGCCAGCTAAACTTTTACTGACTGGTAGAAAAACATTTATTGTTAGTTGGTTTGGTTTATTCTCCAGCGCTGTGCTTTGGCTTGTGGTGTTATGTTAGTTGGATTAATTTCATGTAGTGACTTTCTCTCTCTCTCTCTCCAGCACTCTGTTTTGGCTTTGTATGTTACATTCATGAAAATCAGATCGCTAATTGGCAGCTTTTCAGGCGAAAGGCGGGGTACATCCTGGACAGGCATAATGAACATAACAGTTGTAATTTACAACAAAGAAAATCTGAAAAATGAAATAGAGACATTACACAGATGATTTTTTAGTTATTGTGCATTTTAGTGATGACTGGAATTAGAACAAGAACAGATCAGCTATTCAACTACAAGAGTGCAGGCAATTTCCTTGATGAGTGGAATTTGCAAATTTACCAAGGCCAACAGATTTGCACCAGCACATTGGCAGAGATCCAGATGTTGAAGGAATCAGGTCCAGAATCCTGAACTCCTTTGTTGCTTTCACCTCACTCTCTGTGAACCTTCCCTTATTAAGGAAGGTCGTAATGTTCACTATGACACCTGCAGACATAATGTCGGAGATCTGGAACTCTTTATCTGCCAGTATGAGGTCACCAGCAACTAGGTGTGCCAGAATGCCTGATTGCTGCACAATAAACTTATTCGACGCAGAGCCTGGAAAGTTGGCTGCAAAAATTAATGACACCATTTGGGGCATCAGAGACCAGTACTGTGCATCGCCCTTTATGTTAAGTATGTTCGGTTTGATTGGTCCATCTGACTGGGGCCAGCTGGATGTCGGCGCAGGCCACAATCATGCGTCAGTTGAAGGCAGAGGACTGGAAAGAAGCAGGGATGTTCGCTTGATTTTTTTTGGTGACCCTGGAACAGTACCTTGTGGAGCAGATGGATCATAGTGTTCACCACATTACTGAATGTAGTGGTAGATGTGGAGAGTCCTGGCGGACTTTCACCAATGCCATGAAGACCTGGTCTTCCAGCAGGATGCCTTCCACTTTCCATCCAGCAAAATACACAATGGAGAACTCAAAGTGCTCCACCAACCCTGCCACCCTGTTAAACCGGGCCATATCTGGAAGCCCTGATTCCATCCTTATTTCCATCCTTTGGCATAGCCGTGGTCGGTGGACTTGTTGAAGCTAAGCTGTCTGTGTTGTACTTTGTCCATTTAAATAAACTTGGTCCTTTCCCATGAGTAAAAATTGCAACTGCAAATTCTATTGTTCACATCTGTCTCGCTGTCTGCTCCTCTACAATGAGAAAATTATATAATGAATACTTAAAACCTGCCAAATAGTCCCCCTAGTCCTATTTATTTTAACTTGCAAAATTGCTCTAAAAATAATGTTAATTATTTAGTAGTATTGGTATTGTTAATATTGGAATTAGTTGTGGTAGTAGCAGAGATGCTCACAAGTGTTTGAGCTATAGTCCAAGTCAAGTCTCAAGTCTTTGAGCTAGAGTCCATGTCAAGTCTCAAGTCTCACGTGGTTATAATGAATGTTGTATTACCTGCTGCATTCAACCCAGGTTGCTTAGAAAACTGCATAGATATAAGGAATTCTGTAACCTGTTTTTCACTTACAGAGCACAACCATGTAATGTGCAATGCCGTTAATGACAGCTTATTAACTACTGTTAAGTAAACACAACACAACTTTTTGTAAGCAGAAGAATCACCCCCTGCTGGCCGTTCAATAGAATGCAGGTTTTAGGGACTTTGCATCAGATCGCTGACTGGAAGCTTCCCGCTTGCCTAGAAATTACAGTTGTCTCTTTAGAAGGAGAGAAAGCATTTAATAGGGTAAATTGGAATTTTTTATTCACTACTTTACATACAATTGGATTTGGACCTCTGGACCTCCTTCATAGACTGGATTCAAACATCATACAGTTCACCAAGAGCTTATGTCAGGACAAATGATCATAATTCTCCTAGCTTTAGGCTATAGAAGGGCACCAGTCG
The DNA here is from genome assembly GCF_014851395.1 of Micropterus salmoides. Classification (NCBI taxonomy): domain Eukaryota; kingdom Metazoa; phylum Chordata; class Actinopteri; order Centrarchiformes; family Centrarchidae; genus Micropterus; species Micropterus salmoides. The sequence continues at coordinate 37,824,387 of NW_024043372.1, forward strand.
GCAACTCTGCCACTCTCTCCCTTGCTATTCGCCATTTTTATAGAACCACTAGCAGCTGCTATCAGCTAGAAAAAAATTAAAGGAATTCAAACAGAATACATATACCACAAGATAAGCCTTTATGCAGATGATGTATTACTATTATTCCTAAACTCAAAACCTTTCTTTCTGAGACAGTCACACTTATAGATAAATTCTCATCCATCTCAGACTACTCCATTAACTGGAGTAAATCCATAGTTTTACCTGTAATGTGTGATTACCAGAGTATATCTACTCTACCGTTGCAGTCAGGTAATATTGGGGTGGTTGACCCAGACAGAGATCTTGGCTAGTCCTAGACTGAAAAGGCCTTTTAACACAGACTAACAGAAATCTGCTTTCTTGGTCATGTTGTAAAATAGTCCTAGACTTGGCTTAATTCTGGATAAACTAAGCTGATTTCCTGAAGGAAGATTAGAAATACTTCAGGACTAAATTGAGGCTTAAATTAAACCATCCAGGAGGCAGACTTAACTTCAGATTAAAGTTATTTGTTAAAGAAGATGATGCAGTATGTCAATGAAGAACAACGAATACCACCAGCTAGGCAAGTTCTTGCTGACAGAAGTGACCCATTGAAATTGTAAATGCTGTGGAGCTTATTTCACTTTTGGAACCCAGGCCTTCATCTGTTACCCAAAGAGGACGGCCTGTAGCAGTTTGTCTGCAGGTGCTCATAACTTTTTTTTGTCATGTGGCACCTTTCACAGAGAAACTGGGGACTTATGTGGTGTCTGTGAACCTACATTATGTAAAGTCATTCACAGAGTATGCATGACTATTTGTGAATTGGGAAGACATTACATAAACTTCCCTGATGCTGCAACCCAGGCAAACTACAAAGTACAACTCTGTGAATATGGGAACTTCCCAGGAGTCATAGGCTGCATAAAATGTCCTTCTTCTCCAGATGCTGAGGAATACAGGAACCGCAAGAACTGCTTTTCTATAAATGTCCAAAGTATGCACTCCCTAGTAAAATTTTCCAAATATTGTTGCAGATTGGAAAGGTGCAACTCATGATTCCCGGATCTTCCTTTACTCATCTCTGTGTTCTCAATTTGACAGAGGAGATCACAATGGAATATTTCTTGGTGACAGTGGGTATGCTCAGAAGAATTTGAAACAGAAAGAAATATGAAACATGAAACAGAAAGAAATAAAGTTTGAAAGGAGTGTAAGAAATCAAAATATACCCATTGTAGTATGTGTGTGATCCCTCATCTGAACTGTCTAGATGGTCATCATCTGGTATGTTTTCCAAAGGTTGCTGGTTCTCCATTATTCCTGTCAATAAGTCATCCAACTGATCAGTAGCTTTAAACCTCTCTCTTCGGGCTTCTGCAGCAGTTTATTTTAGGTTGATTTTCATATTCTTACAAAAAACCTGTAGTGAATATAATACTGTAGTGTCAGTCCATTGATATCACAAAACAGTAATAAAATACAGCTATCAAGGTAATAAAAGTTGACAATTCTTACCTGAAGCTGTTGTATTGTTCTTGTGGATTTTTGTTCATTTGTATTAAATTCATTACAGATGGATTTCCATGCATTCCTTTTCTTTGATTCCACAGCAGATGTATGCTGTTTGCTTTCAGTGACCGGGTGTCTTGATACTATTATCTACTGATACTATTGTCTTTAAAAGAGTTTTCTCATGCTCATCATGTTTTTTGATCTCAGTCTCTTTTCTGCTGCCATTGTTTTCCTTGAATTTACTTCTCCATACCCTTATGTTTTAGGCTTTTCTGGGTCCAGTCCATGTTTTATAGGCATCCTCAGTCTAGCTAATTCAGACTAGCACAAGTGGTTTTAAATTAATCTTGTTTGCTTTAGTTCAAGACTTGATAGTTCAGGTGTTCTTAATCTCTAATTAGTCTGTGTTTCAGAAAGCCATTTATTGAGTAGTGATTAACTATTCTAGATTAAGGCCTAGTCTTGGCCTAATTTAAACACTGTCTGGGAAACCGCCACATTAAATATCTGGGTGTCAATATTTCCTCCATGGTGTCAGAACTGTCATGGCTAAACTACACGCCTCTACTTAAATCAACAGAGGATGACCTTGTGCAATGGACAATATTGCCTATATCACTCATGGGAAGAGTCACCACCTTGAAAATGATGGTCCTGCCAAAAATCAATATCATGTTTTCAATGTTACCCACCCGACCCTCTACTTTCTGGTTTAAGTCATTGGACTCAAACATTTCTCAATTTTTATGGAAAAATAATGACGAATCAGTTTAAAAACTTTGCAAAAAGGAAAAGATTGTTTTGGTTTAGAACTACCAATTTTTTTTTCATTACTTCCTGCCCAACAAACTTCAATACATCTCTAAATGGATCAATCAAAGCCCACTGTACCACATATGGATGGACATAGAACAAACATTCTGTAAAGAAATTAAAATATCCGCTATGCCATTCACCAGCCCCCGTATCAAACATCATACCTGCTTTAAAAGCATTAACATAAGCACCTCCCTGGCAGCCTGGTGGTAATTTCTCAAATTATATCTAGGTCTTCACCTATCGTGACATCCTCCACCATAAGAACATGCTAAATCCTCACTGTGGTATGATAAAGGGATAAAACATCTAGAGCATGTGATCCAGGGCAGTGACTTTAATCCATTCCAGGATCTAGTGGCACAATATGGAATTAGCAATAATACATTTCTTGAATATGAACAGTTTAAATCCATAATTCGACGAGATTTATGCATGACAAAATGGACATAGATTCACCTCCAATGATAACAGACTTTCTTAAACTCTCGCCCCCAAAGCTTTTATCAAAGATAAACATGTTACTGTTGAAAACGGATGGTTCAATCTCTCTCCCATTCCTAAAGTAGGAGACAGATCTATCCATTAGTCCAGACCAAAACTACTGGGCGCAAATATGTTTAAATACTTATGAATGACTAAAAATCCCAATCTACAACTCATCCAGTATGAAACTCTCCACCGAACACACTATACAGGACAAAGGATGAACTGCTCAGGTAACATCTCTGATAGTTACATGCATGCTATGTGGCAATGTGGAAGTTGCACAGTCACACGGTCTCACCAAGTCATGGTAAGCAGGGGGAACTAATGACAGGTCAGGAAGCTCAGGAGCAGAGTTGGGCAAGTTACTCATAAATTTTAATATATTAATAGTTACTTATTACTGGGTGATAAAAGTAAGTAGTTACGTTACTATATGACTTTCCAGTGTTTCCCACAGAATGACAACGGGGGGGGATTCGAAGGTTGGACAGGCTTGTGCAGCGGTGTTCATGAGAGAGAAAGAAAGAAGGAGAGAGAAAGAGGGAGCTAGCCAGGAGGTGCTGCAGGAATATATGCTATCAGCGGACAGTAACAACAAAGTCCAGTCCTGCTGAGCTGTCGCACACTGGTGGATTTATGTCAAGGATGGTGCGTTCAGTAACGAGTAACGCAGCGTTACTTGCATTAGTAACTAGTAATAATATTACTGTTTTAGAAAGGTAATTAGTTACACTACTTAGTTACTGGGAAAAGTAATATTATTACTACCCAACACTACTCAGGAGCACTGCAGTTTACCGACTAGAGTGAGATTGACAAAAGCCGCGTTTCCACCAAAAGTTTGCAGGACTTTAGTCCCCGGTCTCTTTTCAAGGACCTAAAAGGTTCCTTCAGCCCATTGTTGGAGCTTGGTCTAAACACCTGCAAAGATTAGACAAATTAACCAGCTGACGTTTACGGTGCAAAAAGCGACAGACTGGCATAATTATTTAGTAACCACGATCTATGAGCAACATTTAATAATAATAAATTTAGATAATCATTTAATAAATGAACATCAGATTTGATTGGAATATAATGAAAAACTATAGGATATGCTTGACCAGTTTTTGTGTGGGAGTATTATGAAGAGACCCACGATAAAGTCAGTTACAAATTTAATAACAAACTGCATTAAGCCATCAAGTTCATTAAACAACTCTAGCACAGAGAAAGAAACACAAACATAAAACCAGTTTGGAAGGTCATTAAAACATTTCCTGCGAAAAAGAGCTGCAGATCAGCTGGCAGCACTCACATCTGTGTCCGCCTGAGCCTCAGAGGAATGTAATTTTTAATGAACTTTATTAATTAATATCAAAGTAAAATTGAATGTGAGACAAATAGATAATGATGTCACATGATGTCATGATATCACTTTATCATTTAAATATTCAAACTAGCGGTGTTATTTGTGCTTGCACTAGTGAGCCATAACCATTTCATAGTGCACCTTTCAATCGTAAAAGAAATAAATAAGCCAAGTAACTCTGATTTTAAATCAATGTCTGCTAAATATTTCATCAGCCCTCCCCGGAGCGCAGAGGAGAGGGCCGGAGTGCATGCCACAGACAGTCACTCAGTTGTGGACCTGCCACCCTGCAGGATGCAGGATCACCTTGAGACGCCGCGTGGCGCACAAATCTTCCTTCTCACCTCAACTCACCCAGCACATCTTCACCACCTGCATATATACTGTGTGAATTAAAAATGTCTGGAAATAAAGCCAGAGACAGCTCTGACACAGTCACTATTCTCCATCCTCATCATGATGCAGGCCAAACAAAACAAAACCGACATTAAGAAATGTGTTCACCTGTCAAACCTCCATCTTTCAATGATCTCCCAGGGTGGGGGATACCACTGACTGAAGCGATCATTTTGGCAAGGTGTGAAGCCTACTCTGTGTGGTTGCTGTAAACATAAATACTGCGTGACACTTGTGCGTAATGCTGCATGGCTGCGGTCTGGCTCTGCAAAGGACAATGTGAGTGGAAGGATTAGAGAGTGTCCATGAAGATTTCCTGGCCCATGATGATGACTGGCTAATACTTTGATTAGAGAGTCGTGCTTGTGAGGTGGAAGTATGCTGAACTGGGTCCAGCATACTTCCACCTCACAAGCACCTCGATATCTGTATCACATCCACTTTATGTCAGACCATGTTTTTATTTCAGCCGTTATGAGCCGGCTGCATTGACTGCCATTGTAACACTAATGTCACTCCGTCGTCTTGAATTTGTTGCTGATCAAAGAGTTCCAACCATCAAATAATTTTTCACCTGTTTTGCAGCAGGATCTTCCGTTGTTATTTGGACCTTAGAAGGTGAAGCTGGCATGTTTATGGTAATTTGCATAGTAATTTATGGGAGGAGCCAATGCGGGGTATGATGGCGGAACAAAAATGTGTGTGTGAGTTGAGGAGCTCAGCAAGTGGCTGCGGGGGAAGCCTGCTGTGAGGCCGGCCAGCCGTCCGCTCACAGAGCCCTCTGCTCCCGCCGTCACACAGACCGCTGCAGCAACAATGGCAGAGGAAAACACAGCTGGAAGGTTTTCATACCGCTTATCTGTCTTTACATTCTGAGGAAGGTTGAAACGTTTTAACTTAAAAAAGAGAAAGCTGTGTGGATCGCTGGTGTGTGTGTCGCATTGAACATTACGTCGCGGCAGTTGTGTGTGGCATCGCTATGACGAGCTACATTGAGGGGTACTATCTCTGTGTACTATCTGCAATGGTCTATCGATTTGTGCTATGGTAGCATTTTTCAGCGAGGCAGCATAGATCATCAGAACACCGGCAACAGCTCTACGTTTAGTCCGAAAAGACGATGCTACTGTGACTCGGTTTGGGCCTGGAAATTCACAATAACAACCTGTAAGTATGCTTTATTGGTTGTGAATTATATTTAAAATAAACATTGCAATGTAACTTCACAGACTGTTGAAGTGCAGAGTTGTTGTAAACGTTGGCTAACACAGCTAAAGGTATAGTTATAATGCTAATGTTACACCTGATGTGAAAGCTACTGAGCAAATGTTCAAATTGTTTTTGCCAATTTTTATGTAAAATTGAGTTGAAATATGGTGATTTTTGTAGTTGTTTATGGTAAGATGTGGAACAATGATGTTGTGTGGACTTCAGTAACTTAGAGAGTAACTTATGCCATCTGCTAGGTTACGGTCGCAGTCTGAAGCAGTTTTAATTTGGATCACACTACCTTGTTTCTTACGACCCGCCCTTATCTGCTTCTGATTGGCTAGTAGTCCTTACCTGGGAACTGCACACGTGCAACTCCCAACAAAGATTTTGTACAAGTAAGATGCATCACTCTGTAGCTCAAGAGCGGAGCGTACAACACACAGGGTGAAAAGAGGAGCTGCAGCAATGTGCAGGATGAGAAACACATGGTGTTTTTTGAAAATTAAACCATGTAAACCTGTTCTGGTACAACCCCTAAATAAGATTTGGAACCTGAAAATAAGTATCAAATAGTGAAACTTATTCAGCATGAAAATTGATGTACTGTGTTATTAGGTAGGTGGTTACAGTAAACAATCTCTGAAAGTCATCTTCTCTTCCCAAAAGTTATTCGGGAAAATGTTAAAAATGGCCTGAAATGTGAAAACGTTTGGAAATATAGCGTATGACTTTTGCTGACTTTTGAGTATTACCAACTGATATAGCTAGAAGGATACACAGTATAACGTAACGTATATTTATCACTTTTAATAAAATGGCCATCCTTTTAATTAACACCAAATGCACTGCTGAGGGTTTAACTGTGCATACATTTGCCACAGAAACAAGTTTGTCACGGTCAGCCATGTTTATTGTTTACATTTAGCGTCATGCACCACCATGCACCTGAAACGCTTTGAAGCTGGAAGTCGGATATTTCAATGTAGAAATTTCCCAGTTCCGACTGGAACGCTGCATAAGCCTCGCCCAACAACAGGGGAGGAGGAGACAGGGAAAACAGTGGAAACGCAAGGAAAAGGTGGAATGAAAAGTAGCATGGTACACTTGGGTAAATCTGCTGGATGTCTAAATGGGTAACTGTTCTATATTTGATAACACGTTTGCCAACTTTGTAAGGCAGTAATACTTTAATATTGTGTTCTAAGCTTGTTGTGTTGCCTTAATGTGGCCAAAAAAACTAAAAAGGAAAACAGAGATAATGAAACTGAGCTTGTGCTATTGCCTTCTCTTGTGTAACTAATTGTTATGCAGATCATTTTGACCAGTACATCACTTATCTACCGATCACAAAAAAAACTAAATAAAATTAAGTTAAAGTTAAAAAATTTAAGGCCACATTTGTTGAAATTAAATTTTTATTTAGTTAGGTATAATTTCTCCTACCTTACATTGAATGTAAACTCGAAGACCGGAAACCACAGCAGAATGACGTCTAGCCAATACAACTTCAGTAACAAGAGCAAATGTAATTTTCGGGCATCAAATACTATAGTAACCTTTCTTCAACCAGTTCACAAGGCACAGGAATATAATTAAGGAAGATATTATCCCTTGGGGCCATAAGAAAATGGTCCATGGTGTGATGTGGGGATTAATGTAAAAACAAAAGACACTGTTTTCACCCAGGTTTGTTTAATGATTGCACACTGGGCTCATCCCTGCCTCCCCACACACTACGAACCCCCGCTGTTGGTCTGATCAGTCCTCCATTGACTGTCAGCTCAGGGACAGAGCTGATATATAGCACACATGGGCAGAGTCCATATTTTATCTGCTGTGAGAGACAGCTAACATACTTGCACTGACAATGAGGATGGAGCAAGGCAGCAGCAGTTTCAGGGTGGTGCTGCTTTTTAAGATGCACAACCACAATTTTTAAGCTAAACACACACATTTTGATGGTGAATCTACTTTGAGCAGGCTACGGTTATCTTGTGCATTATAAGACAAATTGTTTGTCAGATGTATCATAGTTCTCAAACTTCCATTTTTGTAGTAATATTTATTTGTGATGGTTCAGTATGCAATGATCATCTGGCAGTACCCATCCAACCCTCCACAATTTCAGTGTCATTCTGATGAAAGACCCACTTGTGGTGATTCATTTTTAATATTCTGCCACAGAAAGATGTTTACAAAACTGCTAAGCACTATTATGCTGAAATGTGTTTGACTCGCTTTTAAGTGTTACATTTATTTTTCCTCTCTTTCATTATGTGGTTCTCAGAATGTGGGTTTGAAATCTGCAAAAGATATGTTCAGCCCTACTGATTGTGAAGCATTTTCACAAACAAAAACATTACAGCCCAGAAACGTTATCATCACTCTGCTTACTCTGTGTGTTGCTTTTACCTTCCTTACATATGCTAATGTTTTATACATTCATCTCTTTACACAACATGAAAGAAGCAAGAAAATGATGAAATGCACTACAATTAGGCCTGACTGCAGACACCAGAGATATATACTGGTATACATGCACACTAAAATTCTTCTGGCAATTTAATGTATGCCGTTCGTCTATTACAAACATGCTGCTTAACCAATTAAAATGTGCATTAATTGGTTTAAGAAACACAGCAAAGTTCTGTATAACATTTGTTTGAATTTATAACAAGCACACTGTATTAATAACGTTCCAACGAGCAGGAACAGAGCTAAAAGATGAAATTCTGAATAGGTTGCTGTAAGAACTCTACAAGGTGATCCGCGAGATCAGTCAAAAGGTGGTTCAGTCATTGGTCTAAGCTCACAGTATGCTCACGCAGATAGAATGTGTCCGACTTGATAGCGCGGTTTTTATACCCCGCCCCTGCAGTCGCCATCCAGGGCAAATTTGTCTCTCATTTCCTTCACTTTCCATCCTAACACACCTTTAAAGACATTATATTTGGCCATCTGCACAGCTATATTAGAGTATATTACTTTGGAAACAATTGTAATACACACAGGTTATAGCACACAGCCGTGAAAGCATATTTGTCTTCTTTGTTTGACTAAGCGTGCCACAGCACCTGTCTTTATCGTGTTGACAAACCCACCCCAGATGTCTGATGCTAGATAGCATGTCAGTGTTAACACTGCTGGCTTCAACTCACTGCCAATCTATCAGAGGCAGACAATGAGGAGAGCTGATATCATACTGGCCACAGAAAAATAAAACACATTATTTGGTGCCCACTGATGGATCTTGGTATTGCTTTCAGCTGAGGAGGCAAAGCTTTGTCAGGTAGACAAAGAAGCAGACAATGCATGCATTTTAAAGATACGGTGTACTCTCCAAGCCTGTTATCCATTGTATATCTAAAGATGGCCAATAGTTACTGAAAAATCAAAATTGCATACAGAACTGTTATGAATTATTTTCTGCTATTACAGCAGTCACTTGGGTATGCAATGGATATCTGGATATGTGTTCCAAAATCTAAATATCACTGAGCACAGCATATGAAAATAATCTATATCACATAGTAATGGTGCTCTAAAGCCATCCTCACACAACCTTCAATCTATCTACCCTCCAACCTAGGATGCAGAATAACAGAGGAGGGGGAGATGGGAGAGAGGTTTCTAGGTGAACATTAACAATAGCAGGGACTAAATACTGAAGAAGAAGAAGAAGAAGACAACTTTATTGATCCCTCTGTGGATAAATTCATTTTTTTCACTCTGTTTTTATTGTTATACAAACACTGGTCAGAATACACACTGTAGGGAACACTAAAAGATAATGTTGATATTATTTAATATTTTTCTTATTATTAACACACCCCATGAAGAGAACAACATTAACAATAAATGTATCCTACTAAGTATTCCTTATGATAGTTTTATCCCTCAGAGTCATGAACTCCACTCCAAAAAGCAGGCTATTTATACCACAAACTTTGCATCAAGCAGACGTCAAAGAACTCAGCACTGGCAAAGGCCAACTGATCAAACCCTTTATATCACCTCACATCTTCTTTTAAAAGTTGCATTTGAATGAAGCATAAAGAGTACAGCCAACAGCCAGCTGACTGCTGTCATGCATGTCCTAGCTAGCATGAGAAATAACTAGTATTTAGTCCATACCTTACAAATACAAATTAAACAACACGAACTTAGGCGACCATGGTGTTTTATTTTTTATTTTTAATGCTCTAAAGCACTTTGAGCTACATTTCATGTATGAAAGGTGCTATACAAATAATCAATTAATCAATCACTTAAGTAGCCTTGATGTGAAAATAACTACTTTCCATCTCATTGCAAGAATCTTGTTAATGATTTAGTGTTTAAGTAAGTATCTGTCCATCTCAAAATTGATGTTGCATTTGTTATTGTTTACTCTTCAAATTACACAGTGGCTTTTGGGAGAGATCTATTTTTCAGGGGTTGAGGGTGGAATGTGTGATCACCAGGGGTGTGACGAGATCTCATGCCACAAGATCTCCAGAGAATAAATTGTGACGAGAATTCTCGTCGGGTAAAAAGGTGTCTCGCAAGACTCACGCTGTCATTATTTTTCTCACACAGTCAAATACAAATGTATAACTGATAAGATAGACTCACAAAGTGAATCAACTCCGCCCAGCTGATTGACAACGGCATACACTGTGATAGTAATCAGCTGAACCTGCTCTGAGTCCAGACCATTTTATAAACAGTCAATGGTCTAGACAGCTGTGATGAGTGGTAACTAACTGGTAGAGTTTTGTAACATAAACATCTAAAAACTGAAGCGCAGCCTGCCCTGTTTGGCGAGATTTCTGCCTGATCATTTACTTTTGGTTTCACATGCAACAGGCAGTCCCAAACTGCGTCAGTCAAACAGTCTGAAGGGGAAAATGTTACTACCAGCGGATAAAAAACGTAATGCACAGCAGAGTAAAGGGCAGGCAGACTTCTCATTAAATGATGACGTTAGTCTGGTAATATTCTGCCTGTTCTGTGGACATTTCAGAGAACACAGTGTGTGGGAGAGATTCTGAATGTGCAGAAAGTTTTGAACATGAGCAGAAAATCTGCTGAAACACAGGAGCTATTAAAGTCCATTTTTATTATTAATTTATAACTAAATTAAAATTAAATAATTTATCATTATTGTTAAAAGGTGCAACATGCACATTTAAAGATGTTACTTTCCCAAACAAAGACACAAAGAGGAGGAAAGACTAAATCATGAATCAGCAGGGATGGAAGGAGAACAGAATCACTGAGAGCTACACTGGCTTTTATTTTATTCTATTATAGTTAGGCTAAAGATTTTGAATTGTCACCGGCCACCTGAATTGTATTTTTCTCTTTAGGTCCCGAGCACGAAACGTCAATTTTGAGAGCCTAAACATACTCGAAAACTCACCAAACTTTGCACATAATTCAGACGTGGGTTATGGGTTTTGCGCATGAGCGTGTCAAAATGGCTCGCTAGCGCCCCCTACAGAGCAGCCCCCGGAGAAAGTTTCACCTACATGTATGGAATTTCTGTGGCATATGTATCCTGGCCAGACGTACAAAAAAGCCTCTTGGAGCGATGCCCGACACCCAACAGGAAGTCGGCCATTTTGGATTTAATGGTCATTTTTGGCGATTTACACACTCTTTAGCGAACTCCTCCTAGGGATTTAGTCCGACCAACTTCAAATTTCTACTGTGCCTTCTAAAGGGATTGATGATGGAAAGTTATTCGGTTTATTAACGGTTATTACCAGTCGATCAGCTTGCCGGGGGCGTGTCGTCAAAAATCCATGATTTGCCATGAAACTGTTATGAGCTTAGTTTTGGGTTATGTTTGTGTTGTATTTTTCCCTGTGTGTTTTGGTTTTGCCATTGTTTCATATGTCTATCTATTTGCCTCGGTTTCTCTCATTCCTTGTCCGTAGTTATTTATGTCTTGTCTCTTATCTTAGGTCTTAGTCCTGTATTTTAGTTCTTTGCCTCAGTTCTTAGTCCAGTGCCTTAGTTCTTAGTTCTGTGCTTTAGTTCATGTTAATGTTATTCCTGGTCTGTGTATTTCTTTGTTTCATTATTTGATCTTGTCATGTTTTGGATTTTGTTGCTAAGTTTAGTTTTTTGTTCATTCGCATGTTTAAGTTTTCTTAGTATCTGTCCTGTCTTTATCTTAGTCCTTAGTCCTTAGTCCTGTGTCTACATGTAGTCCTGTCTCTTGTTTGGTCCTCTACATGCTCTGATTTTGCGGTCTTTCCGTGTTTGTGTTTTACTTTGGTAGATCTATCCTTTTGTGTTCTTGTGTACTTTACTTCCTGTTTTATTTTGTAATCTTTTGTGCCTGGTGTTCTTGTCTAGCTTTGCTTCCTGTTCTGTTCTCCTTGATGTGATCCACCTGTTTTATGTTCCCGCCCCGGTCGTTTGCCTCACTTCTTAATGCCTGTGTTCTGTTCAGTCTGTGTTGGTTCATTTTTGAGTGTATCCCGTGTTGGTCTGTTCCTTCTGCTGTTTTTGGACCTGTGTTTCACTTACACCACTTTGGATACTATTTGGACTTAGCCACAGTTTGTAAAGGTGCTCTCTTTTCGTTAATAAATCGTTGGACTATATCTGCTCAGCTCTGGCGTCCTGCATTTGGGTTCTCAACCTGCTCAACCACCACTACTGCTCATAACAGAAACAGGAAGTTCTTATAACTTCAGTATACATGCTCACATCTGCACCAGATTTGATATGTATAATAAGAGTCCTGCCCTTATTGCTTGAGGATGACACATACCACCCCGCAAGGGGTGAGAGGGGGATTTTTTGGGATTTGTTTTTTTATATTACACTGAACAAAATTATAAACACACAACACTTTTGTTTTCGCCCCCATTCATCATGAGCTGAACTCAAAGATCTAAGACTTTCTCTATGTACACAAAAGGACTATTTCTCTCATATTGTTCACAAATCTGTCAAAATCTGTGTCAGTGAGCACTTCTTCTTTGCAGAGATAATCCATCCACCTCACAGGTGTGGTATATCAAATGCTGATTAGACAGCATGGGGACACAGGTGTGCCTTAGGCTGGCCACAATAAAAGGCCACTCAAAATGTGCAGTTTCATTGTATTGGATGAGGTCCGAGCAGATACGGATACCATAGTTTCCGTACTACAACCGTAGTTGGTGCCAATGTGGGCTTTCCAGGGCCAGATTAGGGCCAGTTTTAGCTTATTTGGTTTGTTCTTGGCTGACATGCTATGGCCTGCTTGCGGCCCAAATCTGACAAACAGGAGTGGACCGCCCAATTGCCAACATTCCATGAGGTATGTAGGCCAGATGAAAGTGTCAGGTGTGGGCCGGATCAGGGCACAGCAATTTTGCTATCTGGGTGTGGTTCATACCAATTTAGCCTCATACTCAGATTAGCCAGTATGAATTGTACCGCATCTTTACCTAAAGTGGCCCAATACCGTTCAACAATAATTGGGCCATATTAACTGTTTCATGTGTGGGCCACACTGGGCTCCTACCTTAATTTGCCATTGCTGGCTGTGCCATATATTTGCCAAAAGTGGCCTAGATTGTTGTAAAATATAGCCTAGCTATATTTGCCATATCATAAGTGGGCCACTTTAAGTTCACATCCAGATCAGCCAGTACGAGTTGTGCTGCATCTTTACCTAAAGTGGCCCAATACTGTTCAGCAATAATTGGGTTTACCATTTCAAGAGTGGGCCATATTGGGCTCCCACCTTAATTAGCCAGTGCTAATGCTGTGCCTAAAGTGGCCCAAATCGTTTTTAAATATTTGGCCGACATTTTCTATGTCACATGTGGGCCACCTTGTGCCTGTGGCCCACGTCTGTTTTATATGGTAATATTTGAAATGTCAAAGGTGGGCCACTTTTAGTTTACCAGAGAGTAGCCAGTCAGGAAATGAGGTTTCTTTAGGTATATTTATTAAGAAATGTAACCCAAGAGTTTTTAACATCACTGTTTCTGCACCACAGTCAATTATAAACCACACATTAGATAAATTTTATGCAAAAATTGACAAGGGAAACACAATAATTCTCTCTGTGATTATGGACCCTCACCAAAACTGCCCGCCAGCAATAATATCTGGCCCACGGTCAGATTATGGTGCTTTGATAGTGGCAAAATATATAAATAAATAAATACTTTGATAGTGGTGCTGAAATAGATCTCAGTCATGGCAGCAACAGTTACTCACATAATCACTTCCTCTTTAGTGGTTTTGCCTACAAAATAAAAGCGCGAGAAGCTTGTTTACTGCAATGTTGTATTTGGAGTTGAACTGAGCTTTTAGTATGAAAAATTCTGAATGACATTAAAAGAGTCTGTAGTAGGGCTGACTTCGAATAGTCGAAGATTCGATGCTTCGATGGGCGGAGCCTGATACGACTGTCAATCTCACAGTCGAATCTTTGCAGCGAAACAAGGATCACGCCATTTTGGTGATATGGGGTGCTCAACATCTGATTTTACATATTGTACATTATATACAGCCTATTACAATATACATTTCAACGTTTAATGCATGTTTAAATGTCCTAAAAATGTCCTTTGCCAGGAGATACTGGGGAATTGCAAAAAGGTCCGTAGGTTGATGGATGCGGATCAAACACGAAGCAAAAATAGTGCAGCACATGCCATGATCTGAGAAACATCCAATGCAGAATCCAACTGTAGAAGAGAGGGGGAAAAATAAGTTTGTCCTAAGGTGGAGTCAAACACTTAACCCTTGAGTTGCAAGGCCTGCACCTTACTAACTTAGCTAACCAAACAACATGTCAATCTGAGTCAATATTATTGCTTATTGATGTGCGTGTTGGACAGAGAGGACCCAAAAGCAACACTCAGGTGAAAGAGGATTTATTGAGGGGAAAAAGGGGTTGAGGAAGTGGAGGTGAGGGAGAGCTGGATGCTGGGGGAACACGGAGACACACAAGGGAGGCCAAAACACAAGGGGAAAACAGAATCGCAAGAAAAAAGGAGAAATAAACAGGACACTCACCGTCAGCCGGGTTGCCACCACAACAGCTTATATTCTCATCCACCATCTGATGGTTAAAAAAATTGCTCTGATGCAAATATTATTTGCCGACCCCTATTATTACCACTACTTCTTCTTCTAACATATGTATTCAACATAGTGATGAGTGTCTGCACTGCCTGAATTCTACCAGAAGTAGAATGTACATTCACTACATTCTTGTTCTACCTGAACAAGAATGTAGTGAACGTAGTAGTTTTCAGCTACTGTAGAAACATGACGATTCAATGTGGAGATGTCCATGGAAGGGGGGGGCACGGTTAATAAAAATATAATGGTTTTTATGTAAGGTCTTTATGCACCACTGAAAACATAGTTATGGATATTATATTGTATTTCTGTCAATAGATCCTCAGAAATATTACACACTGAACCTTTAAGGTTAAACAATGTTTATCTTTAAAGTTTAATGTGTATTTATTTTTGCTAGTTGTTCTTAGTTGTGTCATAGTATCTTACATTTGCATGGCACATTTGTCAATACCATTATGGTACCGTACCATACTATTATCAGTACCATGGTATTACTATGAAATTACACCTTCATGGTGGTGACCATATTACCATGCCAGTTGTTTTGATGGTGTTAACATGGTGGTTTTCACTCACTACAGACAGGCACATGCTGATAATGGCATTTAGGAATATTTTTCATCCTCCCTTCCAAGACAAGACTTTACTCAAATGTGTCAGCAGCATCACTGACACACAATTATAAATAACCATGAGACCTTCTAAATCCCCCCAAATTTTTTGAGTTTAAGGTCCATAACGCCAGGTTCTTTTTTTTTTCAGGAAAAGTGTCTATAACAATAGCTGATGTCAAATCCTAACTAGTCACTTGAGGTCCGAAAAATTAATCTGAGCCCACAAAAACTTCTGAGCATGACCATTAGTGACATAAAACAGCCTCTTCTCTGGCAGCAATGCAGTTGTAGTGAGGGAAGGAAACATCCCTGCGTGTTAAACCAACATCTGTGGTGGAGTATGAGCTGAACACCTCAGCCATTTCACTCTGTCATTCTTACATCTTGAGGGGACATATTGGATCAAGCATTACAGCTGCTGCTGTCACTGTTACAGCAACAACCTTTGATACGTTGGCCTTTTGTAAGATGAAACTCCAATTCTCACATAAAGCTGAAGATTCAACGTTATCCAAAGCTCTAGAAAATACTACCCAGATCAGCGTTTTGCTTTGGCCATGCAGCACAGCTGCAAGACAGAGCTATTGCATCAGAAGGCAAAAGAATACCCTGAGTGTCTAAATATAAGAGGGAGAAAATCTCACTTTTCTACGTTTCACTTCGCCCCCACGCTTTGAAGATTTCTACAAGCAAAGGATCAGAGAATCTTTTCAGTGAATTATGCACATTATATTTCCCCACTCTCTCCTCGGTGATGTGTTGCAATGCATCCAAGTGGTTGGCAGGTGATAGCAGTGGGGATATAGCCTGCTGTTTTGTGTCTTGTCAGTGGATAATGTGAAAAAGCCTCCTCCTCCCTTTAGCTGTCAGAGCCCTGCATTTACCAGATGGAATTAGATTAATTTTGTGCCTTTATGCAGTGCATAAGGCACAAAATTAATCTTAATAATAATAATATTATTTTATTATTAAACTCCTCCTGTCACTGCTCAAAACCCTTTACAAGTCAGATATTGAGCTAGAAAATGTATTCAAAGTTGTCAAACATCACCAGCCCATCCATATTGACTGTATGTGTTCTGAACACAGCAAACCACTAGAGGGCAATCACTGTGTGAAAGAACCATCCAGCAGCAACGGCATGTGAGCGTGAGGGATAATGACAGGATTCATCTGTGGTCTGCCTCTTCTTTTTTTCTATATGTGAAAACAACCCAGTGTACAAAACTCTGGTTTTAGTTTAAAGTCATAACAGCAACTCAAATGTCTCCCTCTGATTCTGAATCAAATGGAAAACTCCTGATATATCATAGACAATTTTATCTATTGCACAGTAAATTCAAGACCACATATTGAGACAAAGCACAGCGTGAAGTTGCAACTTTCTTGGTTTGATTCCAACTGGGGATTATTGTTGCATGCAATTCCTCTGCAGTCAAATTCTGTCACGTCTTTACTATCTACTGACAAAATAAAAACATGACAGTATGGGTTAGTACTTGCTCAAAGGAACTGTTGAAATAGAGCAAAACAAGACACCCTCAATGTTTATGCAAAGCAACTGAGTCAGTCCAAGTGAGCTGCACCACACACCATTTAGGTAGATTGAGTACTATTTCATTTTTGTGGTTTGATTGTTGATGTTTTTATCATTGTAATGATCAATCAACTGACAGAAAGTAAATTTGTATTAACAGAACAGTTAATACAGTAAAGTTCACACACCTTGCTGCAGAATGTGATGTAGAAGTGTGGTCAGTAAACTCAGACGTCATTACTGGGTGTGATGTAAATTATAAACTTAAAACCAGGAGTAATACGTTATTACGTTACTCCTTTAATACTACAGAGGATCCTAAAGGACAGTACCCACCCAGCCACAGCCTGTTCACCCTGCTGCCTTCTGGGAAGAGATATAGAAGTTTCTGCTGCTGCACCACCAGACTGCAGAGCAGCTTTTTCCCCCAAGCTATCAGACATTTAAGCTCAAATTCATCCTCAGCACTGCGCCACTGAATATAGTTGTTTCTGTTACAGATATCATTATTTTATACATTTTATAGACTAAATTACATTTTTAAAGCTGAAAACAAATATCATTTTAATTGATTCCGTGCAGAATGTGGGTGGGGTCATTGGGGGGGACTTTCCCTTTTCCCTTTTTTCGTTTTAACAGCACCTTTACTGTTTTGGGTCCTGTTTCCAGCAGTAGCTGTTTCCAGAGAGAAGGCCTTGATGAACCCACCGTTATTACCTGCTCTGCAGCAAACAGCAGACATCCAGCAGCTCACTGGTGAACATTTAGCTTCTCAAGAGACTTTGGTCGAAACAGTATGTATCTTTAACTTAGAGGAACCAGGCCAGTCGACCTGCAGTTTGCATGCAGGTGGAGCGGGTCAAGTCCTCGTACCACCTCTTTCATCAACAGACACACGGCTGACATCTTGCCTGGATGAACGCTGGTGCCGAGGCGAGCGTGCTCTGTGGCGCAAGAGAAACTAACCTACCTGTGAGTTAGAAGCACATGCATTGAACAAACTCGGTGTCTCTGTTTTCCCAGAGCCCATAAGCTTTCACAGTGAGGCGGAACCTGCAGCCCCGAAAGAGTTAAACGCTTTTCCCATGTACGGAGCTGGAGGTTAGTTAGGCTGTTGCGGTGCAGAGCTTGTGGACGCGGCGGCGGCGCACAGCAGCGCATCAAAACCGGCCAACTTCACAGCAAAGCTGCCACTACTGCACGTCAAAGCAGCCATGTCGGAGCGAAGGAGGACCTTTGGATTTGACAGCGCTCAGTCTTACTACTACTGAGCGTGTGTGAGGGTTGTTTTCCTGATTGTGTGGATATCGCCTCCATGGACGGGCAACGGAGCTTTTACGAGATGGAGAACCCGATAGAGAACCCCAGCAAGGCGGCGGAGTATCTAAAGGAGCTGAATAAGATAATCGAGACCCAGCAGGGGCTGCTGGAGAAGCAGAGGGACCGGATTGATGAGCTGGAGCTCCAGGTGACGGATCTTTGCAAGGAAAACGCCTGTCTGAAAGATCAGCACCAGCGGCACCTGGCCACCTGCAGACTCCAGCAGGGCAACCACTCCCTCGGAGCCATCAAGGAGAACGTAATGCAGGAAAAGTAAGTTAGCTGTCAATCTGTGCCACATGGTTTGGGTGAACAGGGCGCTGTCAAAGTTATATTCCCCCTACTCGTCACCATCCGTGGCTGGAGGTCTCTGTGTTATTCATCCCCGTCAGGTGGAACCGTGCAACTACATCAAACGCACACTTCTGTGCCACTTTGTCATGGCTCCGCTTTTTTTGTGATCCCTGTCATTTCCACACTGTCAGGGATTATTGCGGGCTCACACACTGCTGAGATCGCTTTACACGCATATTATGCAACACCATAAATATTATATTCATGATATTTCCATCGTGGTAAAGTCTGGAGCAGTTGATGTTACTTTGTTTTTACCATGACAGGATGTCTGTTGTGGCGTTGTCATGAGACAAGTGTAGGCTACACATCTTCGGTCCTGCTTGGTTGAATTCCAACTCGCTTAGAAGTAGGTCTGCTGTCTGCTGGATATTTT
Source organism: Micropterus salmoides (assembly GCF_014851395.1). Lineage (NCBI taxonomy): Eukaryota > Metazoa > Chordata > Actinopteri > Centrarchiformes > Centrarchidae > Micropterus > Micropterus salmoides. The sequence continues at coordinate 37,843,463 of NW_024043372.1, forward strand.
GTGAGGACACAGCCAGGGAATAACCATGTGATGTGCGGTTAATGTGCACAACAGCGTTGACTTCGACTTGATTTCCTCACGAGCACAGAAGGCTTTTAATTTGAAACGCCGTATTCGCTTTGGTGAGCTGTCCAGTGTTAGTATGAGAACTGATCCAGAAATGTTCCATCAAGGCTGCCAAAACATTTAAGGTTAATTGTTTAATCTATGGAAGTATCCGTGCAGGCTATGGTCATTTTTCACTGAACCTGAGCAGAACATTTTGAACCCTTTAAATCACATGGATTCCTCATTCTAGTGTTGTGTAATGTTTTATCCACTAAAGCAGGCAGACTGCTTCAAAGCAGCTTTACACGTTCTTAGGTAGCCACTGTACCGTTCTTTGTTCATTTCTGATAGATATTGCCTGTTTAGAGCAATGTAAATTCATACGATTCAGTGTGTTGATAAACTTGGTTGTCACACATCATTTTGCAGTCCTCATGCCATGAAGAGCCACATGGATAAAATTGTATCTCAGTACAGTTTTATACGAATTAACCCCTGCATTTCATTAATTAGAGACTTTGCTGCTTTTCTCTGTTTTCTGTCGATCTCTGTGGGGTTTTGACCAGATGACATTAGAAACTGCGAAATATCATTTTACAGACCAAATATATGCAGCCCTAATCCCAATAAATATCAATGTTTAACCCTGATACAGAACCACGTAGGCTACTGCTTTACTGGGTCCCTCATATTGCACAGAAATCAGACATATTCAGTCACAGATCCACCCATATTTCTTTCTATTTTTTTCCACCGGGAAGAATGTTGAAAACACAAATTCACTGGATTGTAAGGAAATCTATGAGCTGTGAAAAAAACACTATGCCAGGTATCTGCAAAGTAACAAAACATGACTTATTCTGACAGAAAAGGGTCTTCTCCATTAAAGTTGATACAAATAATGAAAAATCAGCCCTCCGCTTGGTGAGTAAGGAAGGAGTCCAAGGAGTTCATTTTATCAACATCTTTATCATAACAAATTTTATGAATGAATATTTGACTGAAATGTCAGGCATGGCAGGCAGCACGCTGTCTTGGATCAGAGCTATAAATTGAATGCGTCATTTTCATTAATCTGTTGATTCTGAAGTGTCTTTTCTATGAAATGCCCATTAAAATTCCCCAGAACCCAAGGTGTCTTCTTTGACTCACTAATATAGTCCAACAAACACTGAAAGCTATTCAGTTTACAATGATAAAACAGAGGAAAGTAAAGCATTTTGATAAACTACTTTAACAATAAATCTATCTATATCAAAACTGATAATGGATGATTGACAGTCAACAGTACTCAGTTCAATATAAAAGTTTTTTTCTGGAACTCAACTGGGGAACTTAAAATAAAAAATAACCAGGCAGGAACAGCTGTTTTTGGCTTATGCTGTGAATAAAACGTCTTATAGGGCTACTCCAGTGGCTTAGAATTGTATTCACACATACTGTAGCTGGGGGATTCACTAGAGACAGGTTTAAGAAAGACTTCAGAGATATCCTGACTTTTATCTAGTGCTGCTGTTCCATAATGGAACAGGATAGTATCTTAATTAGACCCTCCCAGCCTCCTAAATGGCCACTTCATTCAAACCCACATCTTCAGTTTGTGATGCAGACTTTCTCTTAATCCAAGCCAAAGCCAGAATAACCCAGATGACATCGCTATGACATCATCATGAATATTTTGGGGGAAAAATCCCTCCAGACCCACAGAGGACATTAAGCAGCTTTGTTCACAGACAGAGTAGTACACTTTACGATTAGTGCGCCTTTGAAAATGAAAGTATTTTATCACATTGACAAATCCCCTATTTGCAGCATTGCCTGCAGTTGCCGAAACAACCAGAATATCAGAGGGATAAACGGAATCCTGAAAAATCTGACGTTTGACACACTCTTATCATCTGTAGCCATGCAATGCTGGTGCCATGATAGTTCCCTTCAGAGCTCAGACAGATAGATCTGAAAGATAGAAGAGATAGTTTGATGATCCTAGCACAAGACACCACCAGTTACGCTGCTAAAAATACTGCCTTCACGAAATGTATTTTAGTTTGGCAAAGCTGCATCTACAGCAA
>NW_024043372.1:37846082-37864665 GCF_014851395.1 Micropterus salmoides
ACTCTGACCATCGTTAGACAGCCTCCAGGGACGTCCTTTGATCTCATGGCTCCTTGACCTTTGGCTTAAAGATGCCATCACTGGTGCAGCTCATCCCTGCAAGCTGAAATAACCAGTTAAGTCAAAACAAAGGAGTATTCAGTCCTTGTATCTGTACTTAAATATTTAGTCTTTGTTTGCTCTGGTATTTAGACCTGTTTATACGAGAAGTGCTGTTCCAGCGGGTCAGGTGGGGGTGGGCGGGGGTGGAGCTATACTCTCAGCACTGTGGGGGCGGGGCTTAATCACGGGGCCCACCTGCCACCAAGTCATTTAAACCAAGATTACATGACCCCTAACTCACTCAGAAAATCCACTGAGTGTTTCTGCGTTGCTGCGGCCGGAGCTGATCACAGCCATTCTAGTAAATATTTGTGCTCACACCAGAAGCGCTGCAGTGCGTTCCAGAAGTGTTCCAGTGTCAAGCAGCACAGATGAACCGGGTAGGAAGTCAGACACAGAAACAGCAGAAAGCCAGTCAATTTTCAAAATAAAATACAGACTTCCAATGGTATATAAACAATAAACACAGATAAATCAGACAAAAAAGAAACAATTTTACTACGTAGCCTACTTAATAATAGTAGAAGCACAAAAAGCAATCACCAAATCAACAAAATCTAAACATATCAGCAAAATCCAGCAGGCAAAACGCTCTTATTCTGAAATGCTCCCTGTGGTAGTAACTAGATGCACCCGTCGAGATGAGGAATGAAAGTGGGCCACATAGGGCTGTGAAGAAAGAAGTAGAAGCACAAAAAGGACATTTTAAAAACAAGTCATCCGCTGCTGAAACACTACTGAGAGGCTTCCAGTGGAAACTGACGCTGGAAATAAAGCGCTGCACACACGCAGCCTAAGTCTGTCCCTCAGAATTCCCATGATGCATGAGGTTGAAGGGAGTTTTGTTAAAATTTGCCAATTTGCTAGTTCCCATTTGTTTGAAATACAAATGTTACTTTATGATTTGTGTTTATTAAAACGTGTCTCTTTAGAATATAGTGTTTTTTGTTGGTAATTGCCATTCTTTTGGTGGTTTACCATTGAAACCAGGAGCGAAAGGACTGTTTCATTTGATAAGAGCTGCTGAATTTTACTGGTACAGCAGAAGTGCATGCAGCGTTTTCATTGTCATGTCCACAGTCAACTGAGCTAAACTTCATGGCCCACGTAGGGGGGGGCCCTACCTAGTGTTGTAGTACTTAAGACCGGTCTTAAGACCACATATTGATGGTCTTGGTCTTGTCTCAGTCTCGGACATTGAGGACTCGGGATTTTATTGATTTGTAAAATCCTAACTTTGATTGGAAATAAAACATATTGCTTCAAATACAACCAGTAACCCTAATTAACGACTGTTACCCCTCCCTGCGATGCTTACGTTGATTTCAGCTCTTAGTGTTTGTATGTGGGTGTTTTAATGGGAATATGGATCTTTCAGATCAATTTGAGAAGTACCAATGATCTCGTTCCACATTTCATTGCGTGCCATGCAATGCAGGGAACTGGTCTTGGTCTTGACTCTGTCTCGCCCTCCCTCGGTCTTGGTCTCGACTGCTCTCAGCCCCTAAAAGTCTTGGTCTTGACTTGGTCTCGGTTTGGGCGGTCTTGACTACAACACTATCCCTACCCACCTGGGGCCCTGGGTCGGCCACCCCCATGCACCCATGCTACCTCTGCTTATGGGTGGGGGGAGAAAAAGTCACGTAACAAATCCAAAATCCACAGTGGCTGGAGCTCACTGGGCAATGCTGAGGCGCTAGCTGTTAAAACTAACGTGATGTGTTTTGCTTGTCTGTCCATTGATCTCTTCAGCTCCGTGTCAGTCCTGTGGACAGCACCGCGCCTAAGCCCCATAGACCTGTTCTAACTCAATATAGGAAAGCAACTTCAGTGATGGGATAAAAAAGGACTGTTTATAAAATCCAGTCCTTTCAGCTTGTACCCTTCCCATGTGAATATACATACAATACAGTCCTGCTGTTGAAGCCCTTGCTGAATGGCTGCAAAGCTCCCCATGGGATATAGATCATCTGTGTGTAAGTATATAACATTAGAATGTAAAGTGTGCCTATTATGGGTACAGGTATTTACCACAGCTTTTCATCACTGAGATTTAACTGGGATGGAGGAAGCCGAACTGCAAGAGGAGATGACTCACAGCGATCCAGCAGCCAGTGAAAAAAAAAACCAATAGGGTTCATCTGTCGCAGAAAACTGTGAAGAGCTTGTCGTCAATACATGGCATTCATTATCCTGAGAACATATTCAAAAGACCTCTTCACCTACAAAGAAGTTGGAAAAGAAATGTGGGCTCTTGACATTCAGGGAGGTAAGGGTGCAGCTGGCAAAGACAGGACGGCGGAAGCAAGCAAAAAGGTGAAGTTTAAACTGCAGATGTTTGCTATAATAAAATCACTGTCACTAACTGCTTCAGAAGATGCCAATTATAACTCTTTAGAGGATGAAAACAAGCATTCTGCCACCAGTTTCTAAATAGCATTCGAATGAGGAATTTTTGGAAAGGGCTAAAAATGCCTCCCCACATGGCTCGCCTTTGTTAAAAAAATAGATCACTGCTTAATCTATTTCAGATAATTCTAAGGTGAAGCATATTATGAGGCAGCTTGAGAGGGAAAAAGACAATCCAGGGATCTTTAATCAATGAGAGAGTCCTTGGACTTGTTTGAAATGTTAGGCTGGCTGGCTGCATGTTTCAGTGGTATGGATGGCTATTAGCTTCATGCAGGGCAAGAGCAGGTCAGTTTTCACCTAATTAGTTTGCGGAGAAGCTTCTCCTATTAGCCTAACTAGCACATGCTGCATCTTGAGGCCTAGCAATGACTCATAATGGATGTGGTGCCACACATCCAGGAAGCAAATACAGTGCCTGGATGACACACACATTTGGAGTACACTGTCATACGTGTAAATTGTTTTAGACGAAAGCAGGGCACTGATGGAACAGGAAAATGCATCAATTACCTTGATCATGTGAGTTTCACCTTAATTTGAATAAGCACCTGCAGATCTTTGCCTAACCACTTTACATCTCTGATTTGCTGATAAAAACATGTGAAAAACATCCAGATATAATTTCTACTAAACTTCCTAACATCGTTAGACCAATCTACCTCATGTCTAACCATAGTAATCTATGCTAAGCTACCACTTGTGAGAATGAGATTTACTGTCACTTTTACTTAATTTACCTTTGAGTGTTGAGTTCCAAGTGAGAATGTTACTTAACAGTAAGAAAGTCACAAAGTAGCAATCACAGAGTGATAGAATCTCTTTTTAAATCTGTTTTTTAAAGCCATCATTTTTACGTGACTAGTGTTAGAGCTCATGGAAACTAACCACAAGCAGGAAAAATCAAACAACATAAAGTTGCACAAGTAGTGAAGACTCATAAAGTTACACATCATCTTAACATTGCTAACATTAGCTTACGTTAGATCATTTTTGTGCTGAGTTCATAGTTTTCTCTGTAGCCTACTAAATGCCAGAGCCGTTAAGCCGATCAGAAATTAAAATGTGGTGAGCACAGTAACTTAGGCCTATTCAGATCCTTTAAAAAAAGTACCAATACCTCACTGTAAAAATACTCTGAAAGTAGTACTGTATTGAAAAAGTTCAGTAAAAGTATGTAAGTAGGCTATAAGCTGGAAAATGTAGAAGTAGCAAATTAAAAATAAAAGTAGCCTACTCAAAACAGAAAGAAAAATGTCCCATACGACTGTATACTATTATGTATTATATTATTATTATTCCTTATGCATAACATAGTTGGTAGATGAACTATTTTGTATCAGACTGCAATTAATGATTATTTTTATTTTAATCAGCTGATTATTTTCTCCGTTAATCGATATATAATATATAATATAATAAATTCAGAAAAACGTGAGAAATGCTGTCACAGTTCCCTCAGTGACACCAGTCCAAACCTCAAAATGATTAAAAATACATTAAAATAAGTAAAAGCAGCAAATCTTCACGGTTGTGAAGCTGGAACCATGAAATGTTTTTACATGAAAAATGATAATATACCAAAACAGCTGCCAATTAAATTTCTGTCAATTAGCCTAACTGATGTAGTTCTACTAGCTGGACTTGTATAAACTGTTAAGTAATTTAAGTTATATCAAAGCATCCTATTTTTTAAACTCTTCATCTATTTTGTGTGTAAAAAGCTTATTTTTAAAGTAAGTAGTAACAGAAGCTGTCAGATAAAGTAAAAAGTAGCAACAATATTTCCCTTTGAGATGTGGTGAAGTCAAAGTAGAAAGTGGACTAGAGATATTTTTCTACATTTTGGCTCTGGACGGAAAGCTATCATCCATCCTAGGCCTATGTGTGGCCTAGGCTGTTCAGCGGGCTTGTTTGGAGCTTCTTCTTTTTAGTTTTGATACATTTGTATTTTTGAAATATGAAGTACAAATAGTCTTTTATCAGATTTTGATATAATTTCTGTTTGTTCGGGTCAATTATGAACTATAGGTAAAATTTAATTGCTAGTAAAAACTTGGCTGGGGCCAAGGGGCCACTGCTCCAAATTTGAGTGGCTCCTCCTCTAACACGCATTATCTCACCCCAAACTTTTGATAAAACTTGAGATCCCTGACATGATAAAGCTAAGATGGCAAAATGTTGCCACATGTAACTGTTTAAATACTTCTAAATAAACTAAAAAACAGTTTTTAGGAAAGCTACATTATATTTAATGTTGATTTGAACCTTGTTTTTTAAAATGAAATGTGGTATAAGCTTCTATTGTGATCTGAAAATGCATTTACATTAATGTCGTAAAGAGGAAAGTTTACTCAGAATAGGAAATTCTCCCTGTAATCATGTTGTGATAGATTTACTGTAACGGTGAAGCATCTTAAGGTGCAAAATGGGATTATTATAGGAAATCTAACGTAAGATTGCTTTAACATTTTTTTACATTTATCAGATGAAGACAACAAAAACTTGATTATATGATACTGTGTGGTATGTGCACTTCGCTGTGGGAGAATAAATCTGAGTTGATATGGGATTAATATCCTGCCTTGATTCAAAACTGAAAATAAAGTTCTGAAAGGTTGAAACTAAGTGAAACTCAAAATCTTACAAAAAAAGTTTTGGAAACTCTGAAAATTGAGGTTCAAAAGGGCAAAACTTTATTACATTACATTGCACTCCTACACACCCACTTTGCGGAGATACGCCCACACAGTTGCGAGCTTGTGACTCACGTGATTTGTGGCAGCGTTGTCACGCAGCTCTGCTCTGAAACTCCGAAACTCAGACTGTCACTCGTGGTGTTGTGTCGGGAGATGCAGTAACTGAACCAGCGGTGAGTAAGAAATAGAATAAATAACATGTAATGTGTTAAGCTATGAGGAGAGGAAAAGTCCGCTAGGCTAATTTATGCTGTGTAAATGCAGGCTTAACTTACAGTAAACATATCAATGAGACTATCATTATTATTAAGCCAAAATGTATGCTTTTGTTAAATGTGATTATTCTATTAAACCACGTTTTATATGTGGTAGTGGATTTTAAAGTTGACTTTGCTGTAGTTAACCAGTAACAACTATTTCTGTTGTTTTTCTTTTATGGCCTAAAGCACTGAAGACAAGGCAGCATGCTGTGGTCATCGCGCTGGTGAACAAACCACCCTGAGCTACTACGCGTTGCAGATATGTTTTCCACATCCATGCACCGCTTGGACCAAGACAGCCAGCACGTCCAGGGAGCCGTGCTTCCTGAACACGTATCCTGTGCACGTCTGTCATAGGCACTGTATATGGTGACAACGCTGCCACAAATCACGTGAGTCACAAGCTCACAACTGTGTGGGCATATCTCTGCAAAGTGGGTGTTGTAAACTCAGCTCTGAAAAAATAGTCTGCAATAGGAGTGCAAATGTAATGTAATAAAGTTTCGCCCTTTTGAACCTCAATTTCAGGTTTCAAAACTTTTTTTCACACATTTACACACCAGTTTTCAGAAAACCATTTACAAGGTTTATGCTGGGAGAGCAATGACAAATTTGAAACTCTGAAAAATTGTTCTGAAGAAGGAAAACTCAAAAACAACATAATGTTTGCAGAGATTTATTTTATTTTATTTTATTTTACATTTTGCAAGCTTCCAAATCTTAGTTTTCAATCTTGCAAAACTTTTTTTTGTAAGATTTTGAGTTTTCAAACACTTAGTTTCAATCTTTCAGAACTTTATTTTCAGTTTTGAATCAAGGCAGGATATTAATCCCATAAATTGGAACACTGAAGAAATTTGGAACAAGAGGTCACCTCAGGTATTACAAGAGCATTCATCCACTCCCCTTAAAGTTCAACTTTCTTTCCCTTACAGAGACATTTTTACTTCCTCATCCCTACTAAAATTGAAAACTGGACATAAGAAACTCTTGCTGTGGAGCAACTTTTCACTACGGCAACTTTTCACTACGGTCCAGTGGTTCCCATAGGGGTTGGGTGCCTCCCAAGTTTCACTAAACAAATCAGAGGGGTTGTGAGATGATTCATGGAAGTAAAAGAAAATCTGATACATAGATTTCCATACATTTTTTGGACTCCAGTGTTTGCTGCTTGTCATGGGCAACTGTTATTTCAACGAAACAATGTGAGTAGTTCAGAGGTGAAATGTGGTGGAGCAGCTCACAATAAAAACTTCTGAAACATAAGGGCCCCTACCCTACCGAATTTTTTTTTTTTAAAAGGAGTCACATGTTAAAAAGGTTGGAACCATGGTTTTGCTTTTCTTTCTTTTTGATCTTTATCTCAAAAGTAGCTAGTTACTATAGCCGTCAGATAAATGTATTGGAGTAAAAAGTACAATAATTACTTCTAAAACTATAGTGGAGTAGAAGTAGCATAAAATGGAAATACTCAAGTAAAGTACCAGTACCTCAAAAGTTGAGTAAATTTAATTAGTTACTGTCCACCACAGAATCTAGCAACACTTTCAGACACATCAAACAGTGTCTTTGCAGCAGAAACTGGAACATACTGGCAAGAAGTCAGGTCATGCAAAGAAGTCTGAGAGGCTTGTCAGAGTGGAACCAGCAGTGGAGCTGGATCTCAGCCCTTTTCACCCCAAAGAAAGATCTGCCGGACAAGCAGCCAGAGACCCATAGGGGTTTTATTTACTGACCCACTACAGCCCTGGAAGGCAGGAGATGGGTCGGCAGCTTGCAGTCACTCTGCAGCATTACAGAGACCAACTCCACCCGAAGACATCTCGACACATTCGCAACAAGGTTACAATCAGAACTGCCTCGTGGCAAAGATAAAAATGACAGCAAGTTACAAACACAAGCTATTCATTTTTACACTGTATGCAATGTTTAAGTGATGTTTACATTTCTAACCTTCACTGTAACGTAACTTCAATAATGAGCTTAATAACTTATTATTGATAAATAATACAAAAGGTTCAGGATTATGTTTACTGCCAAATCAAAGTGAATGTGAGCAGATTAATTGTGAGAGTAGAATTCAGTAGGGGTGTGCCAATAAATCAATACAGCAATATACCGTTATACATTTTTCCATGATACTGTATCAATATTCCAGCCCATCATATCAATATATAAAATTTAAAAAAATAGCGCTTTAACGCATTAACGGACATGCGAAAATATAATCTTAAAACTACATATTTTGCTTCACATGCTGAACATCCTGAGTGACATACTGTGCAAATGTACATATGTTTCCTGAGCTCTGTGTGAAATAAAAAGAGCTACTAACTGTCTTGATCTGCTACCCCAAATTCCTTGTGGCCTAAAAATACAGCTATTACTAGGTGGAGAAAGGGCAGTACAATGCTGTGTCACTGAACGGTTGTCAGTATAATGTGATGTACATATTAGACTTACGTGGTACACAGCAAAATTGCTATTTTCAGCAAAATGATCAGTAAATTCAGTGAATTTGCGTGTTTATGTGCCTTTTATAAAGAAATGTTTTATAATAATTTTCATAGTTGCTCTGTAGTTCTGTAGTTTTAATTTACCGACTTAAAAACGTGTGCTGCAGAATTGTGCCGTTTTCTAACAGCTTGGATTTGCAGCAAATAAATAGAGAACTTTTTCACAGGCATTTTTTAGTAAAATGTTAGGGATGTATCATTTTAGGATTGTCTAGCGATTTATCAGTTATCACAGAATTGCTGTATCATGACATTATCGTTATCATAAGCCATGTATCGTATCGTGAGGTACCCAGCGATTCCCACCCCTAGAAATCAGTGTTTTGTGGGCTGGGTAATGTTCATGTCAGCACTGGACACAGGCTTTGATTTTAAGCATGAAATAACTTGTTTCTGTAGAACAGGCATTGAGGAGGATTTTTTAGTGGTGCACATACCTTGCTATTCAAAAATCTTCTATCATTCTTAAGTTTTGTATCTCAGTTTCTATTCTTTACCAGAGTTTCCTATACTAATGTCACAACTGTGGTTCTACAGGCACCGCAGACATTTCTGAGGGTGTATGTTTGTATGAAAACCTCTATCATTGCTGTTCTTAAAACAAACATTTAGTTTGATTTGATAGTGTGTCTCTGAGTCTATGACCCCCTAGAGGAGAAGTTATTATCGTCACTCCCGACTCTCTGCTCGGCAGAGCTTGGTACTACCTTGAGGGGAGTGATAAGGTCTTGACACCAAATATCTACGCTGTACATAGCCAATTTTTTCCCAAGGAGTGCATGTGCACCTAAATGAAAAATATGTAGGAGCACAGTGAAATCTGTTCAGGTAACACAGAGTTTATTAACAAAGAATGTATTACATACATATTTAGAGAACTATGGAAGTGAAGACTTTAGCATCTGGACACTCGGCAGGGGCCTTTTTATATATTGTCGAAACTTAGAAACATTTTTTTTATTTTGACTTTTAAAACACTGATCACTCATCACAGTGATGACAGTGGCATGACAAGTGCAGCTTGTGGAATGTGGGACTTGTAGTTTTTGAATCAGTTTTTGAAACAGGGCCCTAATCAGGGTTTAGAAATTAGTGAGGTCCACTTTTTTAATAGAGTTTAGTTACGGTAATTCAATCCAGATTACACCTAAACAGACCAAAGCCATACACTACAATTACAAAAAGTTATGATCTATGTACAAAATAAAAAAAATACTGTGTCTGTCTGTCTGTGTCTGCGAAGGCTTAAACCGTGCACACTAACTACTAACTACAGGCTGTTCATCATGGTCTATCTCTCCAATGCTTGACACACTAAAATTGCATAAAATAAGAGATACAGACATACAAATTAGGATCAGGTAGTGGAAACAGGGAAATCTTGGTACTAATCTTCACAACATTAGGCTAAATGTATCTGAAATGTAGCCTACAACTGTCATCAAGGGACTATGCAGTAATTTGACGTAAGCATCAATTTTGTCACGATTACAGTAGCTACATTGGTGTCATGAGCAGATCGGCTCTGACAATATCTGAATAATCATGTTTGCATAAATTTTCCACCCACCCCTCATCCAACTAATTATTTTCTCTGATTTAGCCCACCTCTACCGGTCCTTGTAGTTTTCCAGGGGGTTCTTTATTGTGCTGTGTTGATGTATAAGTATTTCTTTAAAGAGGTCATATTATGCTCATTTTCAGGTTCAAAATCCTATTTAGAGGTTGTACCACAACAGGTTTCCATGGTTTCATTTTCAAAAAACATCATATTTTTGTCCTACTGCACAATGCTGCAGCTCCTCTTTTCACCCTGTGTTGTGAAGGCTTCGTTTTAGCTATGGAGTGATACATCTTTCCTCTACAAGATGTTTGTTGGGACTTGCACATGTGCAGTTCTTAGTTAAGGACTACTAGCCAATCAGAAGCAGAGTACGAGAATATGAGAAGCCGGTAAACATGGCTTTGTTTCAGCTGTACATGTTGCCGATCAGCTTGGCAACGTACACTCACCTAAAGGATTATTAGGAACACCATACTAATACTGTGTTTGACCCCCTTTCGCCTTCAGAACTGCCTTAATTCTACGTGGCATTGATTCAACAAGGTGCTGAAAGCATTCTTTAGAAATGTTGGCCCATATTGATAGGATAGCATCTTGCAGTTGATGGAGATTTGTGGGATGCACATCCAGGGCACGAAGCTCCCGTTCCACCACATCCCAAAGATGCTCTATTGGGTTGAGATCTGGTGACTGTGGGGGCCATTTTAGTACAGTGAACTCATTGTCATGTTCAAGAAACCAATTTGAAATGATTGGAGCTTTGTGACATGGTGCATTATCCTGCTGGAAGTAGCCATCAGAGGATGGGTACATGGTGGCCATAAAGGGATGGACATGGTCAGAAACAATGCTCAGGTAGGCCGTGGCATTTAAACCATGCCCAATTGGCACTAAGGGGCCTAAAGTGTGCCAAGAAAACATCCCCCACACCATTACACCACCACCAGCAGTCTGCACAGTGGTAACAAGGCATGATGGATCCATGTTCTCATTCTGTTTACGCCAAATTCTGACTCTACCATCTGAATGTCTCAACAGAAATCGAGACTCATCAGACCAGGCAACATTTTTCCAGTCTTCAACTGTTCAAGTTTGGTGAGCTCTTGCAAATTGTAGCCTCTTTTTCCTATTTGTAGTGGAGATGAGTGGTACCCGGTGGGGTCTTCTGCTGTTGTAGCCCATCCGCCTCAAGGTTGTGCGTGTTGTGGCTTCACAAATGCTTTGCTGCATACCTCGGTTGTAACGAGTGGTTATTTCAGTCAAAGTTGCTCTTCTATCAGCTTGAATCGGTCGGCCCATTCTCCTCTGACCTCTAGCATCAACAAGGCATTTTCGCCCACAGGACTGCCGCATACTGGATGTTTTTCCCTTTTCACACCATTCTTTGTAAACCACCAACAACCATGCCACGCTCAAAATTGCTTAAATCACCTTTCTTTCCCATTCTGACATTCAGTTTGGAGTTCAGGAGATTGCCTTGACCAGGACCACACCCCTAAATGCATTGAAGCAACTGCCATGTGATTGGTTGATTAGATAATTGCATTAATGAGAAATTGAACAGGTGTTCCTAATAATCCTTTAGGTGAGTGTATGTGGCAAAACTAAAAACTATAAACTTGACAGGACAGTTGCAGCTGCATTAAACAGAATTTAACTTTTAACTCCTGAAATAATTTAGACGCTCTGATGGAGCTCACGATTGATCAGGAGGATGGCTGCTTTACTCCAGTTTCAGTTTCTCTGTATGAACCTGGACTGTGTGTGAGCATGCTGTGGACGGTCGGTGATTGTTCCCTCTGACTGGATGAAGCACAATCTGCTGACATTTCCTCGTGTCTGGGTCATTCCAGCATACTGTATCTGTTTCTGCTGGGGTTTCCCAGAGCAGTTTTTCAGGTGTGCTGTTCCAAGTGCTTAGTGCAATCTTAAGCAGGATGGGCAGGTACATACAATTTCCACATACTCGGGACGCACTGAACGAAACAACTCAAGGTTTTTACGCAGTGGCTGCTTTCCCTCCAACTCTCCCTGCCAGAAACCATTAAAACACGCAAAACCCTCGTTTAAATACTGCCACCTCTGTTGTGTTTGCACCTGTTGTCATCTACACAATAATTCTCAGTTAATCACCCATAACTGCTACCACAATAGCACATGCAATATTTTAGAATCCACACGCAATTTAGTCCTCTTTATTCAGGGTGTTAGTAAATCCAGCCCTTAGTGTACAATAGTACCTTACTACCCCACCAGAGCACTGCGCTCCCAGAATGCAGGGTTACTTGTGGTTCCTAGAGTCTCCAAAAGTAGACTAGGAGCCAGAGCGTTCAGCTATCAAGCTCCTCTCCTGTGGAACCAGGTTCCAGTTTGGGTTCAGGAGGCAGACACCATCTCCACATTTAAGAGTAGGCTTAAGACTTTCCTCTTTGATAAAGCTTATAGTTAGGGCTGGCTCAGGTGAGTCCTGAACCATCCCTTAGTTATGCTGCTATAGGCCTAGACTGCTGCGGGGGATTTCCCATGATGCACTGAGCTCCTCTCTCCTCCTGTCTCTCTCCATCTGTATGCATTCTTATCCCATTAATGCATGTTACTAACTCAACATCTTCCCTCTCCTGTTTTGAGTTTTCTCGTCCCTCTTTCTCGCTTTCTGAAGGTGTTTCAGGCTCCAGAGCTATGGGACCTCGATCTGTGGTTTCAGGCTTCCTGCTGCCCCCATGTTCCTGCTTGACACCTGCAGCTACAATTATTATTATTCAAATATTATATATATAATAATAATAATAATAATAATAATAATAATAATATATATTATATTATCGCTAATACTGTTATCATTATTAGTCCTGTTATTCATTTCCACTTGCTATCTGTTCCACTACCACCTTTACTGTTGATTTGCCTTTCTTTGTGGATATTGTGTATTCTTGGAGCAATCACTTTCACAGTCTAGAGAATACACACAAAATACACTATGGGCCAAATTCAGAAATAAATCTGTAAATCTCAAAGCACTTGATACACCCCTAACTGTGCTGCCAAGCAAATAGCCTCTTGGTGCTCTGGTGCTGTTTGCGTGTATTAAAAATGTTGTGACTTCATATTAATATAAAAACCGGACAAAAGTGGACATTAAGTACTTTACTGTGACCAAGTTACCATAGCATAGCCCTGATCGATCCAAACTCCTTTCAGAAAACAAACATTTTAGAAGTTGTTGTCCTGCTGTCTTGATGACAGACCCAGAGACGTGCACAGACATTTTGATGGGCAGGGGCTCAAGTGAAAAAAAGGGCTTTTTTTTTTTTTTAAACAAGACAAATATATTAACTCCACAACATTTTTGCTTTTCTACAAAATAATCACTTCACACAGAGACCACAGTTTATCAATGGAGCAGGCGACAGCAAAGGAAACTATGCCGCAATGTGCATGTTTTCTATGCTACTGGTTTCAAGTATATATTTAGCATAAATGATATGTTATTTAATACTTTTACTTTTTGTTTCACAAGCAAGATGCCAAATGAGTAAAGATAACCTTCAGCTTCACACAGCCAAGCAACAGAATACTGAATTTCCTGAATATCAAATACTCAATAATCAAATACTTTATTATTGCTATTATATTACATTTACCATGCACACACACACACACACACACACACACACACACACTCACACACACATAATTGCTGATGGTGACATGGACTTAGTTGCACATTTGAGGGAGGGCTGTCTGTTTATATAAGGATCTATCAGCATACAACAAACTAATAGAATGGAGAGTTATTAGATGAGGAGCCGACCATCCAAACTATGAAGTTACTCTTTAAGGCGCTTTTTTCATAGTGGTCAATTTTGAGACTTTGGTCTATTTTGCTTCCATGTCTTCTTTTACTCTAATGGAAATAAAACTTCAAGAATAAACATTTAGATGGTGTTGGTTTTAAGCATAATGCACTCGGTCTATTTGCATCTGTAGATTTCTTCAATATTAACCAAAACCAGCTAATCTGCATATTTACACAGCACATTTCAGAGGAAAATACTCTTTATGGAAGTCATTAACTGGGGAAGTTCTGTGGTAATATGCTTTAGTTATTTTCTTAATCCCATTTACCTGCAGTGAAATGTGTGCAAATTGGCGCATTTTAATTAGTTACTGCCTAATTTGCAAATCAATGTGGAGATTGTGATGAGGTTATTAGACACAATGTTGCTGTGTTCACCTGTAGTGTCTCCATCAGTACATTGGGTTGTATGGCCATGAGATATTGCCTTAGCTAAACTTCAGCTAACTTATTACACTAGCTCAGCTCATTAGACATGCATTAATGAGACATAGGCCTATACTGTCTTTTGTTTAATTAGCATGAAACTGGTAGTTTAGTCTTTTGTTCATCACCACTCACCTCCACACAAGAAAAACAGTGCTGGGAGAGAAGGTGGAGGGGCTGCTGTCTGTCTGTGAGCTGCTCTGGTTGAGCAGTGAGACGCAAGAGAGAGAGAGAGAGAGAGAGAGAGAGCACATCGGAACTCATCTTCGTCTCATCTTCCGAGCTGATAGCCTATTTAGATTTTTTTTACCAATAAATATATTTGTTGTTTGACAGGGAATCTGTTGCAAACAGGCATAAATATACTGTATATTCTCATATTAAAAAAAACAAAACAAAAAAACAAGCATCCCAGAAAAAAAAGGGCACTTGAGGAAGAAAAAGGGCAGGTGCTGAAGCCTGGACAGACCTGACAAAGCATGGATTCATATGTTTAACAAATCTGCATCATATTGTAGTTATTATTATTGTCATCAGTTTGATCCGTTTATTGCTATTTAATCACAGCAAAATGTTTACTACAGCTGTAGTAATGGCGAGTTGTGTTTATTCACGTTATTGCATTAAAATCACCTTCTCGCGTTGTGTTGTGAACACTTGCCGCGAATGTACTCACGCAAGGAAAGCGTCGCGAGGAGAAAATTTGCATTCGGTCTGAATGCCGCATTACTGAAACCAGATAATATATATATATACACACACAAAAAGGATAATTATGGGCCTGTCTCCAATATGAAATCTGCCAATATCTGATAAAAAAAAAAGAGAAGAGGTAAGCAAACATAAGAATCTGAGCATGCATTAAACGTACTGACAGTTTGGTAGTAGGGGAGACGGCAATTGTCACATCTCAAATTGCACCAATCAGAAATGAGAGAGAACCATGAAACTCATCTGCCTGCCGAAGGACAAGCTGACGGGACATACTTGTTGTTTTTCTGCCAAGTCTAATTTTTGAGCTACAAAAGTAATTTTTTTCATCTGCAGTATTTTTCCTCATACTGTCTTAACCATCAATGTCTATGAATTTAAATCTGTCTTTTTTTTAAAGGGCCATTCTTTTTGATATCTTAAATATTAATTATATTGTTTCTAGCTACCAGGATAGCTTTTCACTTAAGTATTCGTGGTCAGTTTAAATATCTATCTATATTCTATATAATGTGTGTTTAGCAGCAGAGTCCAATAGCTAAATCTTTTGGCCTTTTCATTCTGGGAAATCAACATAATTTTGATTTTTGGTTTATAATAGTAGCATAGTATTGGCGCTCAATATAGAAAATAAAAGACGATAGTGTCTTTCTAATAATGTCAGAAAAGTGTTTTCAGTTTAAACATTTATGTATACGAATGACCTATAGCTGACTTTACCATGTCTACTGTGTTAATAGGCCTAGTCCAGGGGTTAACGTTTTTTCCTCTCAATTTGGGTATCACTAATACACAGGGGGGTTGCCTCCAATGATGTGTCAAGGGGCAACTCAGTGAAGACTGTCCTTTGACATTTATCATGTAACCTTGTACCACTTCATTAAAGGAGAATAAGTTTCAAGCAGTAATATCAATGGATCTTTAATTGTTTTAACTATATCTATAATATTGGTGGTTTATTTTGATCCTTGGTATTTATATGAAAGAATTATGTGTGTTGTTACAATTGCCCCTTCATGTGGGGGCAGATGTAACATTTCACATCTAGTGTTTGAATCAATATTGTGACTTTAACATTGCTTGTAAAAACATTTGATGATTGTTAACAAGTAAAACACAGATACAAGTTACCTCTATAAAAACTGTATCCAGTTAGTTCAAGAAGTTTTTGAATTATGACAAAGAAAACAAAAATTGTTACAATTGACCCCAGTCTCCCCTACACAGAAGATCAATATGCAGTCCTACATCTAAAAGTGATTTATTTATTTTTTGAGTTTGATGCCCAGAGACCTAAAGAAGCTGGTGTCATTTCAGCCACCGTTTACCAAATACTTTACCTCTGATAGAGCCTGAGAAAACCCTTAGGATCCCACCATAAGCTGAGTAGAAAATCTTTGCCTCTAGAGCAGCTCTAGTTCTCAGTCTGCTGGATGATGTGAAATGAAATGGAACTCATCTCTCTGTGCTGTCAATCCATCCATATTGGCTCCATGGCCTTAAGGATGGCTTTGGCCCTAAATACAAACTGTGTTGATATCACAAATATTTGGAACATTTTAGCTATGAACAACATTTGCAAAGCTTTTACTTTTTTATAGGCACGTAATGGGTTACTTAAAAATGAATATATTCCAAGACCACAGAGTCAACATTTCACTTTGAAAAGAAGAAGGCATGAGAATGTTTGTAGGTTTTTTTCATTCCCCTTCAAATCCCACCATGTGGCTTCTCAAGATAACAGCTCTCCTGGGTCGTAGGGTTTCATGAAGCTTATGAAGGTTATGCTTGATCACAACAGTAAAACCAACAAACTTAAAAACTCCCATCATATGCGGTTGGGATACAAATGACTCATAATAAGAATAAACTGAAATTGATTTTTTTTTTTATTCCTGTGGGCCTTTTTAGGTGGCTGTCCACAGCAATACGTTGCTTTGTGTGCTTGTGTGCCAGTCCAACTCTCTGTTTCTCCAAACTGGGGACACGCTGACCGCCATCAACTGTGTAATACACAGACTGTGTATAACTACCTCATATAGCCCCACTTAAAAAATCCTGAGCTATCCCTTTAAGGCAACAAAACCATTTCAAATGTGATGGACAGCTTTCTGTGCCATTACTCATACAGACTGACGGACACGGTAAATCAGAACAGTATTTGACAAAACACAAATTAATATTATTATTATTATTATTATTATTTACTACTATGAAAAGCCTCATGACACCTCGGAGAGAAATAAAACAAATTAGCTCTGTGAGTGGACCTGCCAGTCTTCACAGAGCTCATTTACACTCACACTTGACCTTTAGATATTCTGAACTATGGGAGAGATAACAAATATCTGAACACCTACTCAAAAATGCATTTTATGTGTGACAGGAAAACTATATGAAGATCTGTCAGATACTTATAATTACCTACAAGCTACTTGATCCAAATAGAAAAGGACCTGATTCAAACCTATGATATTTATCAGCTGATAAATATTGATATGATGTCAATGGAAGTTTAACTGGGAGAATGTGACTCATGAAACACATATGATCAGCTAGAGAGAAGATGCATCACTAATGCAATTGTTGGGACTACAGAAACACTGTCTACTCGTGATTGTACACTGTTGTTACAGAGTGGAGATTCTGCCTTCACAAAAGCTTTTTGTCGAGTACAGACACACAAACAGACAAGTTTGGGACTTAGGGAGAAAGTAGGCAATGGATGAATTGATGCAGCAGCTCTCGCTGCCTATGCAAAGTGTCAGTTATTGTTAAAGTGTGTGCATAATGCCATTCATCTTTAAGCCCTCCAATCATTGCAGGCCTCTGGCAGAGTGAAGTGTGGTCGTCCTTCCAGACAGGAGAGAAAAGGGCCAAGTCATGATCATAAAACAGCTTGTTCATTAAAAAACGTTGGTACTGTTCAAAGATGACAGCAGCTCTGACTCCGCGATTAGTTCAAAACACTGGGAAACCAAAGAGTTCATTTCTCTCACGGGAGAAGTGAGGAGAGGGGAGAAGAATAGGTCTGTGTTAAAGCCTTAAAGAACATGCTTTCATCACACTGTAGATCTGACACATTTTCTTATTTATTGTGTTTATTATATGCGTATTTTATACCCTCCACAAAATATCCCCTGCAGCAGTTATCAAGGTAATGACTAAAACATGATCCAGAGGAAAGTGGATACATGCTGGCACATTCAGCTTTCTTTCCTCCCACTGACATGACAGGAAACTTTAACATAACCTGCATGAGCCGCGTCTACCTCACTAATAACTTACACGATGTTGGATGAAATTGCCATTCCAGGTTGTTCCACAATGAGGCTTTAGGACCACTAAGATATAATGGATGGGCAGCGGTCAAGCCAGTCTGAGAGATAGGTCCTGCAGCTGGCAGACAAATGGCTTCAGCTGAATGACAGATGGCCTCAATTTACACACCTGGTAAGATCTTAGTGAAAA
Source organism: Micropterus salmoides (assembly GCF_014851395.1). NCBI lineage: Eukaryota > Metazoa > Chordata > Actinopteri > Centrarchiformes > Centrarchidae > Micropterus > Micropterus salmoides. The sequence goes on from NW_024043372.1 coordinate 37,864,097, forward strand.
ATGTTGTCATCTGCTCTGAAATGGACAGCACCAGGGGGAGCAAATTTTGATGTCATCCATCTGGGTGAATTGTTATGTTGCATTTACCTCAGAGTTCAAGTTTTAATCACCTTTTCTGCATAGCAAAACTCCGATGCTCACACTGTGTGGTTGGATTGACTGCTCACAACACGGGTGTGCAGACTCAGTGCCATTACCAAGTCCTCAAAAACTTGGCAAAAGACAAAAGCAGCTTCACTTTGTGCTAGAGCTTTAATTATAAACAACAAATTCTTCATTTTCGAAGTTTTCCTTAGTTTCAGCTTCTCAAGGATGCCACTTGTTTTTGTCACCTTGGGCGTTGGGCAATTGGACACGGTTCACAATTTTTGACAGGTTGTCGACAAACTGATTCACCCACAAAATAATCGTATATTTCTCAATAATGACAATCTTTAGCGGCAGCTCCACTGTACAATCTGCACCTGCGGCGGCTGGGAAAATGTGGACACTGGTCTGTCTGTTGCAGCTCACTTGAGTTTTGTTTCTAACACACCACATCATGTAAAATTGAAACTGAAAGCTGATGC
>NW_024043372.1:37865165-38039481 GCF_014851395.1 Micropterus salmoides
TAACTTCATAGTTTGGATGTCGGCTCCTCATCTAATAACTCTCCATTCTATTAGTTTGTTGTATGCTGATAGATCCTTATATAAACAGACAGCCCTCCCTCAAATGTGCAACTAAGTCCATGTCACCATCAGCAATTATGTGTGTGTGAGTGTGTGTGTGTGTGTGTCACACTCTGCATGTCTGTCTCTGTTTTCCCCTACACTCGCTCTCTCTCTCCCTGCCTGTGCCTCATTAGTCTCATGTCTTTCACCTGTGTTGCTCCCGCCCTGCTCGTTAGTCCCTGTGTGTGTATATACCTTGTGTTTCTGTCTTGTCTTTGTCGGGTCATTGTATGTTGTCACCCAGTGTTGCAGTTTGTTCTCGTGTCTTCAGCCTTACTCGCCGTGTCTCGTTGCTACCCTGCTCAGTTTTGGATTCTGGTTTTCACCCTTTTGGATTTCTGTTGGACAGCCTTTGTTTTGGGATTCTGTCAGCAGCCACTCAGTTTGTAAGTGTGCTCGCCTTTTGTTTGTTTATTAAACCACTGAACCATACCTGCTCCGCTCTGTGTCCTGCTTTTGGGTCCTCCAACCTGCTCCACCCTGCTCCACACCACCGATCGTGACAGTGTGTGTGTGTGTGCATGTAAATGTAATATAATAGCAATAATAAAGTATTTGATTGCTTGGCTGTGTGAAGCTGAAGGTTATCTTTACTCATTTGGCATCTTGCTTGTGAACCAAAAAGTAAAAGTATTTAAATAACATTTATTTGAATTATGCCTGCAGCCCAATGCCACAGTTTAGTATGAAGTGTTATGGATTCCAATAACACCTAAAGAACTGAAACGATTTATTGTGTGAAAAATAAACAAATTATTAATGAAACTGTCATTTATGCTAAATATATACTTGAAACCAGTAGCATAGAAAACATGCACATTGCGGCATAGTTTCCTTTGCTGTCGCCTGCTCCATTGATAAACTGTGGTCTCTGTGTGAAGTGATTATTTTGTAGAAAGCAAAAATGTTGTGGAGTTAATATATTTGTCTTGTTTAAAAAAAAAAAAAGCCCTTTTTTCACTTGAGCCCCTGCCCATCAAAATGTCTGTGCACGTCTCTGGGTCTGTCATCAAGACAGCAGGACAACAACTTCTAAAATGTTTGTTTTCTGAAAGGAGTTTGGATCGATCAGGGCTATGCTATGGTAACTTGGTCACAGTAAAGTACTTAATGTCCACTTTTGTCCGGTTTTTATATTAATATGAAGTCACAACATTTTTAATACACGCAAACAGCACCAGAGCACCAAGAGGCTATTTGCTTGGCAGCACAGTTAGGGGTGTATCAAGTGCTTTGAGATTTACAGATTTATTTCTGAATTTGGCCCATAGTGTATTTTGTGTGTATTCTCTAGACTGTGAAAGTGATTGCTCCAAGAATACACAATATCCACAAAGAAAGGCAAATCAACAGTAAAGGTGGTAGTGGAACAGATAGCAAGTGGAAATGAAAATGAATAACAGGACTAATAATGATAACAGTATTAGCGATAATATATATTATTATTATTATAATATTTGAATAATAATAATTGTAGCTGCAGGTGTCAAGCAGGAACATGGGGCAGCAGGAAGCCTGAAACCACAGATCGAGGTCCCATAGCTCTGGAGCCTGAAACACCTTCAGAAAGCGAGAAAGAGGGACGAGAAAACTCAAAACAGGAGAGGGAAGATGTTGAGTTAGTAACATGCATTAATGGGATAAGAATGCATACAGATGGAGAGAGACAGGAGGAGAGAGGAGCTCAGTGCATCATGGGAAATCCCCCCCAGCAGTCTAGGCCTATAGCAGCATAACTAAGGGATGGTTCAGGACTCACCTGAGCCAGCCCTAACTATAAGCTTTATCAAAGAGGAAAGTCTTAAGCCTACTCTTAAATGTGGAGATGGTGTCTGCCTCCTGAACCCAAACTGGAACCTGGTTCCACAGGAGAGGAGCTTGATAGCTGAACGCTCTGGCTCCTAGTCTACTTTTGGAGACTCTAGGAACCACAAGTAACCCTGCATTCTGGGAGCGCAGTGCTCTGGTGGGGTAGTAAGGTACTATTGTACACTAAGGGCTGGATTTACTAACATCTCGAATAAAGAGGACTAAATTGCGTGTGGATTCTAAAATATTGCATGTGCTATTGTGGTAGCAGTTATGGGTGATTAACTGAGAATTATTGTGTAGATGACAACAGGTGCAAACACAACAGAGGTGGCAGTATTTAAACGAGGGTTTTGCGTGTTTTAATGGTTTCTGGCAGGGAGAGTTGGAGGGAAAGCAGCCACTGCGTAAAAACCTTGAGTTGTTTCGTTCAGTGCGTCCCGAGTATGTGGAAATTGTATGTACCTGCCTATGCTGCTTAAGATTGCACTAAGCACTTGGAACAGCACACCTGAAAAACTGCTCTGGGAAACCCCAGCAGAAACAGATACAGTATGCTGGAATGACCCAGACACGAGGAAATGTCAGCAGATTGTGCTTCATCCAGTCAGAGGGAACAATCACCGACCGTCCACAGCATGCTCACACACAGTCCAGGTTCATACAGAGAAACTGAAACTGGAGTAAAGCAGCCATCCTCCTGATCAATCGTGAGCTCCATCAGAGCGTCTAAATTATTTCAGGAGTTAAAAGTTAAATTCTGTTTAATGCAGCTGCAACTGTCCTGTCAAGTTTATAGTTTTTAGTTTTGCCACATACACTCACCTAAAGGATTATTAGGAACACCTGTTCAATTTCTCATTAATGCAATTATCTAATCAACCAATCACATGGCAGTTGCTTCAATGCATTTAGGGGTGTGGTCCTGGTCAAGGCAATCTCCTGAACTCCAACTGAATGTCAGAATGGGAAAGAAAGGTGATTTAAGCAATTTTGAGCGTGGCATGGTTGTTGGTGGTTTACAAAAATGGTGTGAAAAGGGAAAAACATCCAGTATGCGGCAGTCCAGTGGGCGAAAATGCCTTGTTGATGCTAGAGGTCAGAGGAGAATGGGCCGACTGATTCAAGCTGATAGAAGAGCAACTTTGACTGAAATAACCTCGTTACAACCGAGGTATGCAGCAAAGCATTTGTGAAGCCACAACACGCACAACCTTGAGGCGGATGGGCTACAACAGCAGAAGACCCCACCGGGTACCACTCATCTCCACTACAAATAGGAAAAAAGGCTACAATTTGCAAGAGCTCACCAACATTGGACAGTTGAAGACTGGAAAAATGTTGCCTGGTCTGATGAGTCTCGATTTCTGTTGAGACATTCAGATGGTAGAGTCAGAATTTGGCCTAAACAGAATGAGAACATGGATCCATCATGCCTTGTTACCACTGTGCAGGCTGCTGGTGGTGGTGTAATGGTGTGGGGGATGTTTTCTTGGCACACTTTAGGCCCCTTAGTGCCAATTGGGCATGGTTTAAATGCCACGGCCTACCTGAGCATTGTTTCTGACCATGTCCATCCCTTTATGGCCACCATGTACCCATCCTCTGATGGCTACTTCCAGCAGGATAATGCACCATGTCACAAAGCTCCAATCATTTCAAATTGGTTTCTTGAACATGACAATGAGTTCACTGTACTAAAATGGCCCCCACAGTCACCAGATCTCAACCCAATAGAGCATCTTTGGCATGTGGTGGAACGGGAGCTTCGTGCCCTGGATGTGCATCCCACAAATCTCCATCAACTGCAAGATGCTATCCATCAATATGGGCCAACATTTCTAAAGAATGCTTTCAGCACCTTGTTGAATCAAAGCCACGTAGAATTAAGGCAGTTCTGAAGGCGAAAGGGGGTCAAACACAGTATTAGTATGGTGTTCCTAATAATCCTTTAGGTGAGTGTACAAGCTGGTCGGCAACATGTACAGCTGAAACAAAGCCATGTTTACCGGCTTCTCATATTCTCGTACTCTGCTTCTGATTGGCTAGTAGTCCTTAACTAAGAACTGCACATGTGCAAGTCCCAACAAACATCTTGTAGAGGAAAGATGTATCACTCCATAGCTAAAACGAAGCCTTCACAACACAGGGTGAAAAGAGGAGCTGCAGCATTGTGCAGTAGGACAAAAATATGATGTTTTTTGAAAATGAAACCATGGAAACCTGTTGTGGTACAACCTCTAAATAGGATTTTGAACCTGAAAATGAGCATAATATGACCTCTTTAAAGAAATACTTATACATCAACACAGCACAATAAAGAACCCCCTGGAAAACTACAAGGACCGGTAGAGGTGGGCTAAATCAGAGAAAATAATTAGTTGGATGAGGGGTGGGTGGAAAATTTATGCAAACATGATTATTCAGATATTGTCAGAGCCGATGTTTTTTGCATATTTTTGTACATAGATCATAACTTTTTGTAATTGTAGTGTATGGCTTTGGTCTGTTTAGGTGTAATCTGGATTGAATTACCGTAACTAAACTCTATTAAAAAAAGTGGACCTCACTAATTTCTAAACCCTGATTAGGGCCCTGTTTCAAAAACTGATTCAAAAACTACAAGTCCCACATTCCACAAGCTGCACTTGTCATGCCACTGTCATCACTGTGATGAGTGATCAGTGTTTTAAAAGTCAAAATAAAAAAAATGTTTCTAAGTTTCGACAATATTTCAAGGCCCCTGCCGAGTGTCCAGATGCTAAAGTCTTCACTTCCATAGTTCTCTAAATATGTATGTAATACATTCTTTGTTAATAAACTCTGTGTTACCTGAACAGATTTCACTGTGCTCCTACATATTTTTCATTTAGGTGCACATGCACTCCTTGGGAAAAAATTGGCTATGTACAGCGTAGATATTTGGTGTCAAGACCTTATCACTCCCCTCAAGGTAGTACCAAGCTCTGCCGAGCAGAGAGTCGGGAGTGACGATAATAACTTCTCCTCTAGGGGGTCATAGACTCAGAGACACACTATCAAATCAAACTAAATGTTTGTTTTAAGAACAGCAATGATAGAGGTTTTCATACAAACATACACAGTTGTGACATTAGTATAGGAAACTCTGGTAACGAATAGAAACGAATGATAGAATGATAGAAGATTTTTGAATAGCAAGGTATGTGCACCACTAAAAAATCAATGCCTGTTCTACAGAAACAAGTTATTTCATGCTTAAAATCAAAGCCTGTGTCCAGTGCTGACATGAACACTACCCAGCCCACGCCGGTGGGGGCGGCTGTGGCTCAGGAGGTAGAGCGGGTTAGCCGTTAATCGGAAGATCGGCGGTTCAATCCTGGCTCCCCCGGTTGCAAGTCGAAGTGTCCTTGGGCAAGATACTGAACCCCGAATTGCCCCTGGCGGCTATTCCGCCAGTGTATGAGTGAGTGTGAATGTTAGTTTCCGTTTGAGCACTTAGGCTCAGTGTATGAATGTGTGTGACTGGTGAATGCAGATGTAGTGTAAAAGCGCTTTGAGTGGTCGAAAAGACTAGAAAGGCGCTATACAAGTACGGAGCATTTACATTTACATTTACAAAACACTGATTTCTAGGGGTGGGAATCGCTGGGTACCTCACGATACGATACATGGCTCATGATAACGATAATGTCATGATACAGCAATTCTGTGATAACTGATAAATCGCTAGACAATCCTAAAATGATACATCCCTAACATTTTACTAAAAAATGCCTGTGAAAAAGTTCTCTATTTATTTGCTGCAAATCCAAGCTGTTAGAAAACGGCACAATTCTGCAGCACACGTTTTTAAGTCTGTAAATTAAAACTACAGAACTACAGAGCAACTATGAAAAATTATTATAAATACATTTCTTTATAAAAGGCACATAAACATGCAAATTCACTGAATTTACTGATCATTTTGCTGAAAATAGCAATTTTGCTGTGTACCACGTAAGTCTAATATGTACATCACATTATACTGACAACCGTTCAGTGACACAGCATTGTACTGCCCTTTCTCCACCTAGTAATAGCTGTATTTTTAGGCCACAAGGAATTTGGGGTAGCAGATCAAGACAGTTAGTAGCTCTTTTTTATTTCACACAGAGCTCAGGAAACATATGTACATTTGCACAGTATGTCACTCAGGATGTTCAGCATGTGAAGCAAAATATGTAGTTTTAAGATTATATTTTCGCATGTCCGTTAAAAGCGCTATTGTTTTAAATTTTATATATTGATATGATGGGCTGGAATATTGATACAGTATCATGGAAAAATGTATAACGGTATATTGCTGTATTGATTTATTGGCACACCCCTACTGAATTCTACTCTCACAATTAATCTGCTCACATTCACTTTGATTTGGCAGTAAACATAATCCTGAACCTTTTGTATTATTTATCAATAATAAGTTATTAAGCTCATTATTGAAGTTACGTTACAGTGAAGGTTAGAAATGTAAACATCACTTAAACATTGCATACAGTGTAAAAATGAATAGCTTGTGTTTGTAACTTGCTGTCATTTTTATCTTTGCCACGAGGCAGTTCTGATTGTAACCTTGTTGCGAATGTGTCGGAGATGTCTTCGGGTGGAGTTGGTCTCTGTAATGCTGCAGAGTGACTGCAAGCTGCCGACCCATCTCCTGCCTTCCAGGGCTGTAGTGGGTCAGTAAATAAAACCCCTATGGGTCTCTGGCTGCTTGTCCGGCAGATCTTTCTTTGGGGTGAAAAGGGCTGAGATCCAGCTCCACTGCTGGTTCCACTCTGACAAGCCTCTCAGACTTCTTTGCATGACCTGACTTCTTGCCAGTATGTTCCAGTTTCTGCTGCAAAGACACTGTTTGATGTGTCTGAAAGTGTTGCTAGATTCTGTGGTGGACAGTAACTAATTAAATTTACTCAACTTTTGAGGTACTGGTACTTTACTTGAGTATTTCCATTTTATGCTACTTCTACTCCACTATAGTTTTAGAAGTAATTATTGTACTTTTTACTCCAATACATTTATCTGACGGCTATAGTAACTAGCTACTTTTGAGATAAAGTTCAAAAAGAAAGAAAAGCAAAACCATGGTTCCAACCTTTTTAACATGTGACTCCTTTAAAAAAAAAAAAATTCGGTAGGGTAGGGGCCCTTATGTTTCAGAAGTTTTTATTGTGAGCTGCTCCACCACATTTCACCTCTGAACTACTCACATTGTTTCGTTGAAATAACAGTTGCCCATGACAAGCAGCAAACACTGGAGTCCAAAAAATGTATGGAAATCTATGTATCAGATTTTCTTTTACTTCCATGAATCATCTCACAACCCCTCTGATTTGTTTAGTGAAACTTGGGAGGCACCCAACCCCTATGGGAACCACTGGACCGTAGTGAAAAGTTGCCGTAGTGAAAAGTTGCTCCACAGCAAGAGTTTCTTATGTCCAGTTTTCAATTTTAGTAGGGATGAGGAAGTAAAAATGTCTCTGTAAGGGAAAGAAAGTTGAACTTTAAGGGGAGTGGATGAATGCTCTTGTAATACCTGAGGTGACCTCTTGTTCCAAATTTCTTCAGTGTTCCAATTTATGGGATTAATATCCTGCCTTGATTCAAAACTGAAAATAAAGTTCTGAAAGATTGAAACTAAGTGTTTGAAAACTCAAAATCTTACAAAAAAAGTTTTGCAAGATTGAAAACTAAGATTTGGAAGCTTGCAAAATGTAAAAAAAAAAAATAAAATAAATCTCTGCAAACATTATGTTGTTTTTGAGTTTTCCTTCTTCAGAACAATTTTTCAGAGTTTCAAATTTGTCATTGCTCTCCCAGCATAAACCTTGTAAATGGTTTTCTGAAAACTGGTGTGTAAATGTGTGAAAAAAAGTTTTGAAACCTGAAATTGAGGTTCAAAAGGGCGAAACTTTATTACATTACATTTGCACTCCTATTGCAGACTATTTTTTCAGAGCTGAGTTTACAACACCCACTTTGCAGAGATATGCCCACACAGTTGTGAGCTTGTGACTCACGTGATTTGTGGCAGCGTTGTCACCATATACAGTGCCTATGACAGACGTGCACAGGATACGTGTTCAGGAAGCACGGCTCCCTGGACGTGCTGGCTGTCTTGGTCCAAGCGGTGCATGGATGTGGAAAACATATCTGCAACGCGTAGTAGCTCAGGGTGGTTTGTTCACCAGCGCGATGACCACAGCATGCTGCCTTGTCTTCAGTGCTTTAGGCCATAAAAGAAAAAACAACAGAAATAGTTGTTACTGGTTAACTACAGCAAAGTCAACTTTAAAATCCACTACCACATATAAAACGTGGTTTAATAGAATAATCACATTTAACAAAAGCATACATTTTGGCTTAATAATAATGATAGTCTCATTGATATGTTTACTGTAAGTTAAGCCTGCATTTTACACAGCATAAATTAGCCTAGCGGACTTTTCCTCTCCTCATAGCTTAACACATTACATGTTATTTATTCTATTTCTTACTCACCGCTGGTTCAGTTACTGCATCTCCCGACACAACACCACGAGTGACAGTCTGAGTTTCGGAGTTTCAGAGCAGAGCTGCGTGACAACGCTGCCACAAATCACGTGAGTCACAAGCTCGCAACTGTGTGGGCGTATCTCCGCAAAGTGGGTGTGTAGGAGTGCAATGTAATGTAATAAAGTTTTGCCCTTTTGAACCTCAATTTTCAGAGTTTCCAAAACTTTTTTTTGTAAGATTTTGAGTTTCACTTAGTTTCAACCTTTCAGAACTTTATTTTCAGTTTTGAATCAAGGCAGGATATTAATCCCATACCAACTCAGATTTATTCTCCCACAGCGAAGTGCACATACCACACAGTATCATATAATCAAGTTTTTGTTGTCTTCATCTGATAAATGTAAAAAAATGTTAAAGCAATCTTACGTTAGATTTCCTATAATAATCCCATTTTGCACCTTAAGATGCTTCACCGTTACAGTAAATCTATCACAACATGATTACAGGGAGAATTTCCTATTCTGAGTAAACTTTCCTCTTTACGACATTAATGTAAATGCATTTTCAGATCACAATAGAAGCTTATACCACATTTCATTTTAAAAAACAAGGTTCAAATCAACATTAAATATAATGTAGCTTTCCTAAAAACTGTTTTTTAGTTTATTTAGAAGTATTTAAACAGTTACATGTGGCAACATTTTGCCATCTTAGCTTTATCATGTCAGGGATCTCAAGTTTTATCAAAAGTTTGGGGTGAGATAATGCGTGTTAGAGGAGGAGCCACTCAAATTTGGAGCAGTGGCCCCTTGGCCCCAGCCAAGTTTTTACTAGCAATTAAATTTTACCTATAGTTCATAATTGACCCGAACAAACAGAAATTATATCAAAATCTGATAAAAGACTATTTGTACTTCATATTTCAAAAATACAAATGTATCAAAACTAAAAAGAAGAAGCTCCAAACAAGCCCGCTGAACAGCCTAGGCCACACATAGGCCTAGGATGGATGATAGCTTTCCGTCCAGAGCCAAAATGTAGAAAATATCTCTAGTCCACTTTCTACTTTGACTTCACCACATCTCAAAGGGAAATATTGTTGCTACTTTTTACTTTATCTGACAGCTTCTGTTACTACTTACTTTAAAAATAAGCTTTTTACACACAAAATAGATGAAGAGTTTAAAAAATAGGATGCTTTGATATAACTTAAATTACTTAACAGTTTATACAAGTCCAGCTAGTAGAACTACATCAGTTAGGCTAATTGACAGAAATTTAATTGGCAGCTGTTTTGGTATATTATCATTTTTCATGTAAAAACATTTCATGGTTCCAGCTTCACAACCGTGAAGATTTGCTGCTTTTACTTATTTTAATGTATTTTTAATCATTTTGAGGTTTGGACTGGTGTCACTGAGGGAACTGTGACAGCATTTCTCACGTTTTTCTGAATATATTACTATCGATTAACGGAGAAAATAATCAGCTGATTAAAATAAAAATAATCATTAATTGCAGTCTGATACAAAATAGTTCATCTACCAACTATGTTATGCATAAGGAATAATAATCTAATGATATAATAGTATACAGTCGTATGGGACATTTTTCTTTCTGTTTTGAGTAGGCTACTTTTATTTTTAATTTGCTACTTCTACATTTTCCAGCTTATAGCCTACTTACATACTTTTACTGAACTTTTTCAATACAGTACTACTTTCAGAGTATTTTTACAGTGAGGTATTGGTACTTTTTTTAAAGGATCTGAATAGGCCTAAGTTACTGTGCTCACCACATTTTAATTTCTGATCGGCTTAACGGCTCTGGCATTTAGTAGGCTACAGAGAAAACTATGAACTCAGCACAAAAATGATCTAACGTAAGCTAATGTTAGCAATGTTAAGATGATGTGTAACTTTATGAGTCTTCACTACTTGTGCAACTTTATGTTGTTTGATTTTTCCTGCTTGTGGTTAGTTTCCATGAGCTCTAACACTAGTCACGTAAAAATGATGGCTTTAAAAAACAGATTTAAAAAGAGATTCTATCACTCTGTGATTGCTACTTTGTGACTTTCTTACTGTTAAGTAACATTCTCACTTGGAACTCAACACTCAAAGGTAAATTAAGTAAAAGTGACAGTAAATCTCATTCTCACAAGTGGTAGCTTAGCATAGATTACTATGGTTAGACATGAGGTAGATTGGTCTAACGATGTTAGGAAGTTTAGTAGAAATTATATCTGGATGTTTTTCACATGTTTTTATCAGCAAATCAGAGATGTAAAGTGGTTAGGCAAAGATCTGCAGGTGCTTATTCAAATTAAGGTGAAACTCACATGATCAAGGTAATTGATGCATTTTCCTGTTCCATCAGTGCCCTGCTTTCGTCTAAAACAATTTACACGTATGACAGTGTACTCCAAATGTGTGTGTCATCCAGGCACTGTATTTGCTTCCTGGATGTGTGGCACCACATCCATTATGAGTCATTGCTAGGCCTCAAGATGCAGCATGTGCTAGTTAGGCTAATAGGAGAAGCTTCTCCGCAAACTAATTAGGTGAAAACTGACCTGCTCTTGCCCTGCATGAAGCTAATAGCCATCCATACCACTGAAACATGCAGCCAGCCAGCCTAACATTTCAAACAAGTCCAAGGACTCTCTCATTGATTAAAGATCCCTGGATTGTCTTTTTCCCTCTCAAGCTGCCTCATAATATGCTTCACCTTAGAATTATCTGAAATAGATTAAGCAGTGATCTATTTTTTTAACAAAGGCGAGCCATGTGGGGAGGCATTTTTAGCCCTTTCCAAAAATTCCTCATTCGAATGCTATTTAGAAACTGGTGGCAGAATGCTTGTTTTCATCCTCTAAAGAGTTATAATTGGCATCTTCTGAAGCAGTTAGTGACAGTGATTTTATTATAGCAAACATCTGCAGTTTAAACTTCACCTTTTTGCTTGCTTCCGCCGTCCTGTCTTTGCCAGCTGCACCCTTACCTCCCTGAATGTCAAGAGCCCACATTTCTTTTCCAACTTCTTTGTAGGTGAAGAGGTCTTTTGAATATGTTCTCAGGATAATGAATGCCATGTATTGACGACAAGCTCTTCACAGTTTTCTGCGACAGATGAACCCTATTGGTTTTTTTTTCACTGGCTGCTGGATCGCTGTGAGTCATCTCCTCTTGCAGTTCGGCTTCCTCCATCCCAGTTAAATCTCAGTGATGAAAAGCTGTGGTAAATACCTGTACCCATAATAGGCACACTTTACATTCTAATGTTATATACTTACACACAGATGATCTATATCCCATGGGGAGCTTTGCAGCCATTCAGCAAGGGCTTCAACAGCAGGACTGTATTGTATGTATATTCACATGGGAAGGGTACAAGCTGAAAGGACTGGATTTTTATAAACAGTCCTTTTTTATCCCATCACTGAAGTTGCTTTCCTATATTGAGTTAGAACAGGTCTATGGGGCTTAGGCGCGGTGCTGTCCACAGGACTGACACGGAGCTGAAGAGATCAATGGACAGACAAGCAAAACACATCACGTTAGTTTTAACAGCTAGCGCCTCAGCATTGCCCAGTGAGCTCCAGCCACTGTGGATTTTGGATTTGTTACGTGACTTTTTCTCCCCCCCACCCATAAGCAGAGGTAGCATGGGTGCATGGGGGTGGCCGACCCAGGGCCCCAGGTGGGTAGGGATAGTGTTGTAGTCAAGACCGCCCAAACCGAGACCAAGTCAAGACCAAGACTTTTAGGGGCTGAGAGCAGTCGAGACCAAGACCGAGGGAGGGCGAGACAGAGTCAAGACCAAGACCAGTTCCCTGCATTGCATGGCACGCAATGAAATGTGGAACGAGATCATTGGTACTTCTCAAATTGATCTGAAAGATCCATATTCCCATTAAAACACCCACATACAAACACTAAGAGCTGAAATCAACGTAAGCATCGCAGGGAGGGGTAACAGTCGTTAATTAGGGTTACTGGTTGTATTTGAAGCAATATGTTTTATTTCCAATCAAAGTTAGGATTTTACAAATCAATAAAATCCCGAGTCCTCAATGTCCGAGACTGAGACAAGACCAAGACCATCAATATGTGGTCTTAAGACCGGTCTTAAGTACTACAACACTAGGTAGGGCCCCCCCTACGTGGGCCATGAAGTTTAGCTCAGTTGACTGTGGACATGACAATGAAAACGCTGCATGCACTTCTGCTGTACCAGTAAAATTCAGCAGCTCTTATCAAATGAAACAGTCCTTTCGCTCCTGGTTTCAATGGTAAACCACCAAAAGAATGGCAATTACCAACAAAAAACACTATATTCTAAAGAGACACGTTTTAATAAACACAAATCATAAAGTAACATTTGTATTTCAAACAAATGGGAACTAGCAAATTGGCAAATTTTAACAAAACTCCCTTCAACCTCATGCATCATGGGAATTCTGAGGGACAGACTTAGGCTGCGTGTGTGCAGCGCTTTATTTCCAGCGTCAGTTTCCACTGGAAGCCTCTCAGTAGTGTTTCAGCAGCGGATGACTTGTTTTTAAAATGTCCTTTTTGTGCTTCTACTTCTTTCTTCACAGCCCTATGTGGCCCACTTTCATTCCTCATCTCGACGGGTGCATCTAGTTACTACCACAGGGAGCATTTCAGAATAAGAGCGTTTTGCCTGCTGGATTTTGCTGATATGTTTAGATTTTGTTGATTTGGTGATTGCTTTTTGTGCTTCTACTATTATTAAGTAGGCTACGTAGTAAAATTGTTTCTTTTTTGTCTGATTTATCTGTGTTTATTGTTTATATACCATTGGAAGTCTGTATTTTATTTTGAAAATTGACTGGCTTTTCTGCTGTTTCTGTGTCTGACTTCCTACCCGGTTCATCTGTGCTGCTTGACACTGGAACACTTCTGGAACGCACTGCAGCGCTTCTGGTGTGAGCACAAATATTTACTAGAATGGCTGTGATCAGCTCCGGCCGCAGCAACGCAGAAACACTCAGTGGATTTTCTGAGTGAGTTAGGGGTCATGTAATCTTGGTTTAAATGACTTGGTGGCAGGTGGGCCCCGTGATTAAGCCCCGCCCCCACAGTGCTGAGAGTATAGCTCCACCCCCGCCCCACCCCCACCTGACCCGCTGGAACAGCACCTTCTCGTATAAACAGGTCTAAATACCAGAGCATAAACAAAGACTAAATATTTAAGTACAGATACAAGGACTGAATACTCCTTTGTTTTGACTTAACTGGTTATTTCAGCTTGCAGGGATGAGCTGCACCAGTGATGGCATCTTTAAGCCAAAGGTCAAGGAGCCATGAGATCAAAGGACGTCCCTGGAGGCTGTCTAACGATGGTCAGAGTCCAGGAGTGTGGGAATTAGTTCAAAGCTAGCCTCCCATACTCCTGTTTGTGTCATTGTGTAATGAGTATCTTGGATCGGATTTAACAAGTCAGACTGTTTCTGATCTCCATGGGGATCTCCATGTTCACTGTGTTATTAACGTTTTTATTTGATGGCCTGGGATAGTAGGATTATCAACCCCACATTGCTTGTTCTCTGTCCATGGATTGCAAAGCGTACAGATTGTATTCAATCCTGTGGTTTGAAGTTCGCTGCTCCCGTGTTAATACTGTAACTTCAGGCTAGCTTGAAAGTTAGCATTAGAGTATGAAATGTTAGCAAGCAGATTATAGCATATTACACTGATGCATTGGCCCTAGTCTTCTTTTTTAGACATGTTGCTCAGATAGTATGACAACATTTAAACGCTCCTGCAAAGTCAGCTGATTATTCTCTGTGGCTTCATCACTATGTTGACCCTTTTACATAACATGTAGCATTTGGCCCCTTGTTAATAAAAAGAATGATTAGTGCAGGATTAAACTTTTGCAGTGTGTGCTCCATGTAAATGTCATTCATCCATCATCCGGTGTGATTTATAATCCCAGCAGTATTTGGAATAGTAAATGATCTTGTCAAATTGTGGCAGAGAGGTTTGTAACAAAATAAATCAAACTGTGATGACATCAGAATTTACATTTTATTTTATATAACGCTGCTAAATCACTACTTATGTCACAATGCAGAGCTTGCATTTCTTTTATATCACAGCCACAGCCAGACTGCGGGAGGAAATCCATGTGCTTGACACTGCAGAGGAAATGAAAGAACACTAAGGCACTTCCTATGATCTTTCCTCATGTCCTGACGTCAGGATGAAGAGGCGTATTATTCAATCTGTTGATGCTTGGTCGCAGATGTGCAGCCCATCTATTGTAGTTGGTGTGATCTCTGTGGCTTTAATCCCACAGGTTCCCACAGCACACCACGGGCAGGCTGCTTAGGCCAGTCTGAACTGCAATGAACTTATAAATCCAGGCTGCTGCACTAGATTTAGGCACTTGCTGTCAGAGGGAGGGGATTATGGCAGCACCTACGGATACGCTTACATAATACTGTATGGTTGTTGTTGTAATGCCAAGGCCAGCACAGTAATGAAACTTTGCTTTTTCTTTTAACTGAATGGACATTGTTTATTCACATAGCACACCAGTATTTATTCAAGTCCATTCCAGTAATGACATGGCAAGACAAAGATCTATAGTAACTGAGTCAAAACTGAGACCGCAAAACGTTAAAGCTTAACAATGGATTAAATGATTATACATAATATGAAAGGTGTCACTTGTAGTGGTGAACCCACAGAAAATGATCACCCGACTCTGCAGTTCTCCTCAGCTCTGCATTTTCTTTCAGCTCATTGTTTGAACCTAGTGAAGCATTTAGCAGCTAAAAAGCCAGATATATTTTTTAGGAGTTGGAGACTAAACCAAAGCTGAAAGGACATAATATTGCACTGGTTGGAGGGAAAGATGACTCTAATGCCATAATAACATAATAAGGTGATATTGTTTGTCTTTACAGATTGGTCAACTGCTCCCATGTGGCCAAAACAACTCAATCAATACTGCTTCAAAAAATATATATATATTGCTCAAAAAACAAAGCACTGGCGAAATAATTAAAATTAAAACCAACAAAACCAACAGTTCAGTGTAAGTCAGTATGATTCTGGCTTTGATTGACAGATATGTGGCAGCAAAATATAGATACATTTGGCAGAGGACAATCTTCAGCCAGCTGTTCAAATATTGAAACAATACAGACAGTCAGCCTGTCTTATGTAGACACAAAGATAAGAGCGAGACCACAACTTCTGCCCTGAGACTGGTTGGACTTGGCTGTATGGAGAGAGGAGCTTAAATACTGAAAAATTTGGTCATCTCAAGGAACAACACCTCTCCTGCTCCTTCAACTGTATGCAAGGCTGAATGGTAACTTCATTTTCACATAGCATGGTGCTACAGAGGTTGAACGTTTTGTAGCACAAGCCACAAAATTGTAGCAGGAGTGTTAAACATCTGTTACAAGGAGTGCAGTTCATTATGGCATTAATGTTACATACAGGGCACACAAAATCCAGAGCTTAAAGGAGACCTATTATACTGCTTTTCCAATCCTGTATTGTAGTTCTGTGAGTCCTGGATGGCAGCTTTGCATGATTCAAAGTTCCAAAAAAAAAATTATTTGCTTATACTGGCTCTCCATGCAGGCCCTCATTTCAGCATCTGTCTGAAACAAGCTGAAAAAGGTCCCTTTAACAAGAAATGTTTTCAGACAGACATTTTTTTCTTTCATACATTATCCTGCTCATATTTGGCTGTGGCAATGTACTTATATCATCAAATAAATATTTCTATAAACTACTTTACCTTGACAAGTGAAACCACACAAACCTCGTATTTTAGCACTTTTTCTTTGTCATTACATTTTGACCATGCTTTGCTGACCATGATTTGTGATGGTGATACACCTGTATTTATTTCTGCGATACTGACCTATTCTATTTTTATGTAATTCTGGGCGCGAGGACAGTATGGTTGCAATACTCCAATCTGCCAGTCTGCAGCCACGAGCTAAATAAAAGTGCTGCTCAGGTAATGATCTCTGGGCTCCGCTCTGAGGCTACTGTGCCTTTCCTATGCCCCACTCTGTTCACCACAGGCTGTGTGTGTGTGTGTGTGTGTGTGCCACATGTACACTGAACCAGCTGCCCCCTGCCTGTGATTGATAATGTGCCTCATTATTTGTGCCATTTCATCTGAGGCTTCCAGGGAAAGCTTCAAGCTGGGACTGTCTATCTGCTTGGAATACCTGCTAATGACGGTGCACTGTCCCCCTCCCCCAAGCGCTGGCCAGCCACACAGCAGTCACAGTGCCAGTGAGCACAACCTGGGAGGCAGCACATAAAAACATACATTCATCCTTTTGTCAGCTCTGCAGTGTTTTCTGAATTATTCCAGTCAAAGAAATGTAGGCATTAATATTTCCATTTCCATTTAAGTTACTGTTACAGCCACTATTCAATCAATGTGTCTTTTATTAACAATTCCTTAAATGACTATGGTGGTGTCTGACATCACTTACCTATTTGCTGCCTAGGGTCACTAAATTTACACATTTTTTGAGTAAGTAAGATATGATTTGGACACAGAAAGTTCTTGGTCGTTGCCAAGAAGCCATGTTGACTGACAGAAAACAGGGAACAAATAGCAGTCTCCTCAGTTAATGTCCAATATTTTGTTGATCCATTCACCTCCCTACTCAACTTTGACGCTCATGAACAACAGAGAGACGGAGGAAAGAAAACTTATTAAAGATAATAATAATAGGACTAATAATAATAATTGTAGCAGCTAGTGTTGAGCAGGAACACGGGGGCAGCAGGAAGTCCGCAACCACAGATCCAAACCCCACAGCTCCGGAACCAGAAACACTTGCAGAAAGCAACAGAAGGTGAGAGGAGAGGGACAAGAAAGCACAAGACTACGGGAGAGGAAAGAAATGGAGTTAGTAACATGCATTAATGGGATAAGAATGCATACAGATAGAGAGAATATTCAGGTATTTTTTGCACGCCTGACCTCCTGACGCCCTCACATGTGTCTGAGCACTTTAAACCAAGTGATTCCAACGGCAGTGTGGCATTTATGGGGTTTATTAATTTTACAATTGCTTAATTGGATCCCTGCCCGGCTCAACTATTCCTGTATTCTGCTCTGGACCTGCTCAGCTCAGGCTCTCACAGTCTGGACTCTGGCTACAGTTCCCCCTGCTCTGTACAGCAGCCACTAACCCTGTTCTGCACGCATCTAGTCTTTCATTCCGCCTCGCTCTACCCCAGCTCAGTATCCCGTCCCTTCAACCCGGAAATAAATATTTCTCTTTAAACTAACTCTTCCCTCTCTTAGTCCTGCACTTGTAAACAAAGTTTAAGACAAAGTTTTGGTAAAAATAACTTGCTGTTTTAGTTAGCCTACGCTATGAGAATAAAGAAATGGTGGGCTCTCTCTCATTCTCTCTCTCTCTCTCACTCACACTCACACACACGCAGACACAGACAATGACTTACACACTCATGCCCGCCGTTATCTCTCCCCCATCCCATTCTCCCTCACTCATGTCATTGGCAGAACTTCTTGGGCATTCATTCACAATCTTATAGTGAGATAAACACAGTACTAAGGCTATCATTGACGTCCCACATGAATATTAAAATCACCTACAAAAATGATGTTATCTGTTTAAGAGGCTAAACTTGATAAGAAGTCAGAGAATTCAGATAAAAACTCAAAATATGGACAGGTACACTGTAACAAATAGAATTGGCTGCAGTGTTTTCCAGGTCAGGTGTGAAACACTAAGAACAAGGCTTTCAAATGTGTTATAATCTAGTGACATGTGAGTATTGACCTGACTGGAGTGGATTCATTTAAGCTAAGATATTCTACATGACCTAACCAAGCTGTAGAAGTTAATTTACTCATACAGTTGACAGAGCTAATGTTTAAGAGTCCACATTTAATTCTCCTATTCATTTTTATTAGGCTTTTTTATTAGGCACAGCTCCTTTTCTGTTTACTTTAAATTTTAATTTAATTTACTGTTGACACTGTGGGTTAGTTGGGTAAAGAATTTAACTAATAGATATCAACTTTCTACTTGATAACTTACATTAAGACATGACTTTTTTTTGTATTGTTGTATTGTATGTTTTCTGAAATATCATGTTAAAATATGCAAATGAGGTAGTATCTAATGAAATATGCGCTAATTTGCATCTATTTCAATAACTGAAATCTGAACACTGGATTAAGTATTATTGTTTTATTTTGTTGACACATTATACTCAAATGTTTTTACAAAGGGGATTTTGGATTTCTCTTTTTATTATTTCATAAATCAAAAAATACTGTCAACAGGCAAAAAAAACTATTTTCGACCTGTTTTGGGGGGCTAAAATGTTCAATAATTCAGGATATGAATTATATATGAACAAACCCCTCTGTAAAACCCTTCAGAATATAGTCAGGGAGACAACTGGAAAGTTTGGTGCCTGTAAGTGCTTTTGTTTTTGAATTGAAGTGCTACTGAAGTGGAGACTTTAGGCTCAGAGTATGAGAAAAAACTCATTATGAGAAAACAGCCTTTAAAGATTATTGTAAAATTCTGCACAAATTCTGCAAATGTTTACAGACCCAATATCAAATCAAATCCTTAACACTACCATAGAATATCCAAAACACATCAAAACTGACAACTGAGTAACAGCATGTCTGCACAGTCACACTTAGACACACATAAAGCCAGATCTGGTCCTGACCTTCCTGGGGCCCTAAGCAAAGTTTTGCTATGGGGCCCTCTTACTTGACTCGTGAGCCATGTAAACAATTTGCCATTGCTTGCCAAGCCTAATTGGAAACCTCTTCTAGAAAAATCCAGTGCTGGTTTGAATGGACCGCAGCACACTAACTCAGTCCTCATGAAGTCTGATAAGACTCGGGGCCAATCTGCTGGGTAATGTGGTGGAGCAGCAACTGTTCCATTAGAGTCTGAGCTGCTTGTATCTGATGCTGGCTGTACATCTCTGGCTGTGCTCGTACTGGCTGTTGATACAGCATCAATTATACATAACAATACTTGCAAGATATTAATGTTATCAGCTGCATCAGGACCCTTCAAACTGGCTCCCCTGGTTTCCATTAATACATTTATAAAGGGAAAATACTATTTATACTATGATTTTACTAAATATGTGATGCTTATTATTAACTAAAAGATGTGCCTCCACAATTCCCTGTCTGCCCAGCTAATCAACATTTTAATAGTCAATAGTCACTTTGTTCCATCTTGCATTAGTGCTGATACTACACCTTAACTGAGAGACAGATACTGTCTTGTTTGAAATTGATGTGCACCTATGAGGGGTGCCATCACATCCGTGTATTGTCTGGACTGGTTGGCACCATAGACTGTTTAGGTCACAGATGCACTTTTTTTAGTTTAATTTTGGCCCCCTCACGTATGAACGCGTGTTTACGTGCGATACGATTATATTTTCCGAGCTGCACTTTATAAACAGTGTTGCCAATTGCCGTTGATCAAATGGAATATATAGTTGTTTCACTCTAACAATGTTCAGAGAAAAAGTCTGGCAAATAACCAAGACACAGACAGACCGAGAGATGTGCTGCCCAGCTAGGTTAGCAAGACGGACAGACGAGAGATTCACTGCAGCTGCACATTAACCTAACCTTGCTGTTAGATGCTGACATAGCTCAAAGTTTGAGAGGAGTGAACAGTTTACCTGACTGCTGTTCCTGCAGTTCACTTTTATTACATTTTTTTTCTCTTATGGTGCCCAGAAGCGTAGTCACCTCTTCATCCATTCTTTAAATTGTAAACATTGACACTCGGTTTCACCTTTGACACGAGAGTGAGGCGGGGCCCTGCTTAATATGCAAGTACCTTCACGTGCGTAGTGAGCGCACACGACGGTCCGGCTCTGCATAAAACACACAATAACAGACAGAGCCACCCACGGAAAGCTAAATCAGGAAATCCACCACGGGACGCATCTAAACCCCACTAGTCTGAAAGAAGACATGCTAAGGAATAGGGTTGGGCAATGTCTACATAATTGCAGACTGTGTGTACAATGAAACATTGGGATGGACGATGACATCGTGGGATGTCTAAAGGCATGTGTTTCCCACCTATAGCCTACTTAACTCTGTAAAAAATGTGGTATTAAGTTACAAGACGTGGTGTACACGGTGGATATCTTACAAGCAGAAACCAGGTAAAGTAACAGTGAACAACACACAGATGTCATTCGGTACCACGTTTGTTTTGATCATTTGATAGGTTACATTCATTCGCACATGCTGAAAATCACAACTTTATAAAACGTACTGGGGCGTAATTCAGGTAACAGGAAAGGTATGGCAGCTGACACATAGTGTGTGTTCATTGACCTTGCAGCTCCAGTTCTTTGCCTCTCTAACTGTCCTCGTTAGGGTGACGACAGTTGGACTGATCAGGGGTCAGGCGAGCAGATATGTGTGTTCTCTGAGAATCTTGTATGTCTACAAGAACTTAACCAGTGTGACGTAAGGAATGCATTGGAGTCTTAACGTCAGACAGAGTGGCTGTCCAGGTTAAGGCCACTTTGAACAGAGAACACATAGAAAGAGACCAAAAGATGTTATCCTTCAGATTTGGTGTGGTATTGCATGTGTTCACACGTTGGATGCTGGCACTGTATCTCCTTGGCCAAGTCTCATTAAACTTTGCTGTGTAAGTCTTCGTCAGTCTCTGAAAATGTTCTTTCTCGCACCTGACAGCTGCCTCACAATATTTCTTCAACAATGAACTCTTGTCAGATTTCTAGATATGAGAGCTACTCCATCCAAAGTGGGGTGAATGCCGTCTCTCCAAATTAGACCAGGTCTTCCCCAGAAAGTTGGCCACTTATCTACAAAGCCCACATCGTTTGCTAAACATGTCATCACTGGGGGGTTAGGCAGGGGCCCAGAGAAAACTACAGCACCCCTCATCGTCTTTGCATATGTACACACCGACTCAACAAAATGTCAGATATTTAGGAGTTGGTTAGTGTCTGCTGGATGTGTAGCTAACTGTTGAAAAGACGTTAGCAACATTATAAGATGATACTATGGCAGAGGTTTTGAGGCAATGTAAGCCTCATTAATATTGTTGTTTATGTTGATTTTCACATAGTGATATTATGGAATTGTGAATGACCACATTAAGGAAGCTTTGGAGACAGAGTCTCAGTTTGCACACATTAAATGTATTGTTTGTATTTACACAGACTTTCAGTCTGGGTGTAGTCAGTCATCAACATCCATTCAACATCACAATATTTGCTTGCTTACTCCCACATAAAGTGTCAAATCAGTTGTAATTTACCAACAAATATCCTCCCATAAAGAGTTTACTGAGACAAACTCCTATTCAGTGGAAGTGTCTGATCCTTTCTCATGTGTGTTAGTGAGTCTGTGATGCAAAAACAGACACGAGAGATACAGCATCAAGCTCATAACATGTTACGCAGATGGGCAGAGCCAGTGAACGTATCTGTCTCTCGTTAAAAGAACACCCATCTTATCTCTGGTGCATTCTGATCTTGCTGACATTTTGAGTCAAGTTTTTCCACATTGATGTAGTACAAGTACATCACCTGTGCCGGCGTAGAGTCAGCGGGGTTCAAGCAGAAGGCAGGAAATGGCCGAGGAAGTGAGGTCAGAGATGCAGCATGGCCCTGGAAGGGATGTTTGAATGGCAGGAAGGGAGAGGAGATGGAGATAAGGCAACAGGAAGAGACTGCTTTGAAAATCCTGCCTCAACTCTGACTTGCCTCGTCTGTATGGAGAAGGGGGAGATACAAGTCTCAGAATGACATTATCCAACGGAATCAGACCATTCATCCATTATTAAAGAGTCCTCTGGTTTCACCCACGCTGTACTGAGGAGATGTAGCTGCAAAATTCTAATCTGGTTTGGAGAAATGTTTTGGATTTTTGGAAATGTGTATTTGTTATGCAACTTTTCAGTATTCAAAAAACCCTCATGTCTTGTTTTCCCCTTGAATTATTCTTCATACTCTTACATTTGTCTTTTCTGTATTATTGGATATTGTAGTAGGGAGTGACAGGAAAATGATCAGCGGTTCCCTCCGTTTAATACGAGCTCAGCTAGAAACCATAACTTCCCAAGTACACATTAAATATCAAATTGCACTGAAACACAGCACTCTTATTCATTCATTATGTTTCTGGCATCATATTCAGCACATCAGTCCCCTGACTTTTAATAAATATTTTTATTTGGACAGGGAACCACAGAGCTGGATTGAAATACTGATAAAACCAGATCTGGCTTTAGTGAGCTTAAAGGGGTGGAGGTGTCACTCCTTTTTGGATCAGTTTAGGTTTTACAGTTCTACTTTCCTCATCCCTCATGTCCATAATTACATTCATCTGAACACCAATAAACAGGATACTGCTGATCATTTCTGTTCCAATCACTGCTGTCATATATCAAAGTTCCTGTGTTGTTATATTAGCTCCCAAATGCCCGAAGAAATGAGTTCAGAGCCCTGGATCAGTTGAGCGTTTCTTTTGATGGGCAGTGGCAAAAAATGGAAGCGAGACCTCCATGATGGTTTTGACTGCCAAAAACATCTCACAAGGGTTTTCAGTGCTCTGCTATTGCCAAGTGCTGTGTTTTTAGACCAGTGATTGACAATGTAAGCAATTAAGAAGTGAAACTCTACTTATCTTTGTCCATGAACATGTAACAGTCAGTGTGTTTACGCACATCTGTATGTTCAGGTCAGCTACTATTCACTTGTTTATTGTTTAAATATCACAATACAAACATAAAATAGCTCACTATGGTCAGATATAAACATTAGGTCCAAACAATATTCCCTATGTTATAATTCTGTCAGCACCACAAGTATGCAACATACTTAAGACTCTTGTCTGTGACTTTAAAGAGGTGGTATTCTGCTTTTTGGCTTTTCCCCTCTCCTTTATTGAGTTCTCTCTCTTTTTTGTGCATGTAACAGGTTTGCAAAGTGAAAAAGCCCAAAGTCCAGCCCAAAGGGAGTTCCCATCTCCCACAGAAAACTCTGCTCTGAACTGCTTGAAAACAGCTGGTTTGTAGTCCAGCCCTTCACTTCCTTTACTTGTGATGTCACAATGAAAAGGCGTCATAAAGCTTGCCAAGCAGCTAGCGGGGTCAGGCACGCCCTCAAACCAAGCTAGTCTGAGCGGAGGCCCTTTGGCTTGACTCGCCTTTGTTTGGTTTGTAGAAATGTTGCACCTGTACCTGCTTCCAGGTACTTTTTTTCGTATCACCTCGCCTCCGTCGAGGTTCCAAGCGAGCTGAGGGATACTAAAATGTAACGTGAAAACAGACAGACGGCTGATTGGTCAGAGAGAATATTCACTATTCACTGCATCATCATTGCTGCACCAGACAGAGGCCAGCAACAGAAAGTTTTATATTTTACAGTTTTCGTATGGAATTTCATCACTAAATCCACTTCTGAGAAGTTTTGAGGTGAGAAATCAGCTGTGTAGATTTCCAATATTGACAGTTTTAGAGAAGTGATAGCGGAACAAAAACGTGCTTGAATATTTTCGGAGTGAGGAGCTCAGCAAGTGGCTGCGGGGGAAGCCTGCGCCAACCCGCGGGAGGAGCGTGTGAGGCCGGCCAGCCGCCCGCTCACAGAGCCTCTGCTCCCGCCGTCACACAGACCGCTGCAGCAACAACGGCAGAGGAAAACACAGCTGGAAGCTTTTCATACCGCTTATCTGTCTTTACATCCTGAGGAAGGTTGAAACGTTTTAACTTAAAAAAGAGAAACTGTGTGGATCGCTGGTGTGTGTGTCGCGGCAGTTGTGTGTGGCGTCGCTATGACGACAGGCTACGTACTTCCTCTGGGTACTATCTGCAATGGAAAACGGAGCAGGGCCGAGCAGAGTCGAGTCGATCGATTTGCGCTATGGTAGCATTTTTCAGCAAGGCAGCATAGATCATCAGAACACCGGCAACAGTTCAACATTTAGTCCTGATGGTCAGATGTGGAACAATGATGTTGTGGACTTGTGAGTAACTTATACCATCTGTTACGGTCGCAGTCTGAAGCGGCTTTGATTTGGAACACACTACCTTGTTTCTTACGACCCGCCCTTCTCTGCTTCTGATTGGCTAGTAGTCCTTACCTGGGAACTGCGCATGTGCAACTCCCAACAAAGATTTTGTACAAGTAAGATGCATCACTCTGTAGCTGAAGAGCGGAGCGTACAACACACAGGGTGAAAGAGGAGCTGCAGCAATGTGCAGGATGAGAAACACATGGTGTTTTTTGAAAATTAAACCATGTAAACCTGTTCTGGTACAACCCCTAAATAAGATTTGGAACCTGAAAATGAGCAGAATACCACCTCTTTAAATAGGACATAATAGTACTTATCTGTCATTCTGTATGTCAGTGCCACATGAGCTGTTGTTCAATTGGTGTACAACTTCATCTTCCTGGTTCAATGCGCAGACTGTGTGATGATAAGTGGAACCTTGAAAATGTAATCCTAAAATGATTTATCAGTATAGCGTCTACTGCTTGCAGACAGGGGATGGACAGTTAATTCAGTGTTTGTTTCACAGTGTATACTGTATACATATTGTATATTGTATGTGTATATATTGTGTTTGCCTCCTTACAAGGTACCAGGTAGACTTGTCGCCCGCTGCAGAGCCCTCCGGTCCTGGGCCCTGCACATCCCATGTTGGTGTTGTTTCCAGTCAGGATGCTTTCTATTGTTCCTCTGTAAAAGCTGACAAGAACTTGGTGTGGGAATTTGGCCTTCTTAAGTTTCCTCAAGAAATCCAGTCGTTTCCGATGTGAGATGACCATGTCAGCTTCTCTGTGCTGAAACTGTTCACCTGCTCCACCTCAGCTCCACTGATGTAGACAGGAGTGTGTGTCTTTATCTCCGTCTTCCTGAAATCAACGATCAGCTCCTTAGTTTTGCTGATATTGAGCAGTAGGTTGTTCTCTGAGACCCCACTCTACAACATTATCAATTTCCTCCCGATATGAAGTCTCATCGTTGTTTGAAATCCGGCCGATGATGGTGGTGTCATCCATAACTTCACAACAGAGTTCTCTCCATGTCGGGGGATGCGGTGTTGAGCACTAGAGTGGAGGAGGTGTGTCCGCCAACCTGAACGGACTGGGGTCTGTTTGTGAGGAGGTCCAATATCCATTTGCAGAGTGTGGTACTCAAGGCCACAGTGCTATCATACCATTCAAAAAAATCTACAGGTAGCACACAGAGTAAACATGAAAGAGGAGAGCCTTTCTGCACAACTGTGGATGTAACTATGGTGGATCATAGAGTAATTTTTTTCACACTGTACATTGACATCAGGGCCTTAAGAATAAAGTACTGTAGCACATGCCTTTTAAAATGTAAAACATTTTTATAAACCTCATGGCACACGATTGTATGCTTTATTATTATATGCAAAATACAGTTTAATTTTCTTTCTCACACAACAGTCTATAAGCAGCTTACATTAGCTAGCGCATGTAGCATTCAAACTTGGTGATAGCTTCTGCCACACTAGCATCCTTATCAGTGGAAACGTGTCTCAGAATATAGCCCTATTCCCTTTAAACCCTGATGCTCCCAGTTGCACAGGGGATGTTACCTCTTCAGTCAAAGGTTTTTCTCTCTGGCTCCACTGAAGAGAACGTGTTGGAAGTCATTTTCCCATTTGCCTTTCACTCTTCCCACCATCTGCCACTGGCAGAAACTCTGACAGCTTTTGCTCAATCTGCACTGGCACAACAGCAGACCATCATCCTCTTTTTGTGCTAGATAGCAATCCAACAGTTTTCTAGCCAAATTCAACGTGGTGGAACACAAAAGTAAAAATGCTGTGGGACTGCTCTCCATCTCTCAGTGGTGGGGTCATTTGTTTCTGCTACTTACATTCATTTCTCCAAATGATTTATTAATGTGGAAATACTCCTCATATCCCCCTTTAAATTGTTTGCCTGAACTATTGTTCCTTTTAAAAAGATTGAATTGATTGCATAATGTCATTTAACAATTTACTGATATACTGAATTAGATTTTTTTACTCAAGGAACAAAGATATGCAATATCCAGGCATTAGACTATTGGTCTAATTAGTTAATGGAATATACCCAGATGTAGCCTATAGGAATTGTATATTAACATCACATTCAATTTCTGCTGATTGCAAAGATCTGAACTCATCTGATTTGAAGTACACTGCAGTGTTTTAGGAATGTCTTCAATAACGTGATCCTAGGAATGTTGTCTGGCATGTGTATAATGACCACTAAATATTCTCTCAGATGAACATTTCTGTTGTGAATAATTGCGGCTGACACATGCAGTGGGAGAAAGAGGGGAAGCATGCATAATGTGACGCACGGGCAAAAAAATGCCAACAACAAAATTCAGTGGCTGCAAACATCACCGTGCTCTGGCAGCATCACTGGACTTTTTGTATAAAGTGCCTTAAAATAGACCCAGAAGATAATTGATGTCTCGTGCGTCTTCCTCTCTGTGAAGCTGCTGCCATTACACTGGCAGACTGATGTTGATATGTTTGATGCTGTCAGCTGTGGGCTACAGCAATGATAGATTTAGATCAGCCGTTCTTTTTTATAATCCATGTTCTTTAATGTAGCAGCCGTTAGCGGTGCATATCTTTTTTTCTTTCATGTGGTTATGACTTCCCCGTGGTCACAGATGTAATGAGGAATAATATCTGTGCAGTATGCTGGCACATATTAAATGCTGTCCTAAGGGCTTGAAGGCATTAGTGTTCATACCTCAAATCATGGTCACAATATGGTGTAGAAATTCTGCCACAGGCTTTTATTATACCACAGAAAATTAAAATACTATAACCATTAATATCATGCTGTTTAGTAACTTTTCACCTCTCATTGTGCTCACAATCCAACATTATAGCTTGTCACACTAAGGAACATGGTAGTGCACCTACAGTATCTACAGTACAGTATAGTTGAGCTCTATATTTAATCAGGTGACTGATCTGGACATTCAAGGACATTTCACTGCCATTAAGAAACTCTACTACTTTTTAGTGCTGGGCAGCGATTAAAATTTTTAATCGCGATTAATCTCATTGTTATGCACAAAATTGAATAATGAAGTTGATGAGTTGGTAGAGTGCAGGACTTGCATCCCAAGGATTGCAAGTTTGACCCCCGCTCTCAGTAAAGCTTTTTTATTCTTCTTTTGTGTGTTTTTTTTAATCATTCTCTTCAACAAAGTTGTTATCAAGAGATTCAAGGGAATCCAATCGCACATTTCCTGACGGCTATTGCAAAGGTTCAGAAATAGCCGTCAGGAAATGTGTAGTTAAATGGATTCCCCTGAATTAGAAGCGGATGAATTTCCTCTGCCTGGGAATGATGGGGAAATGAAAAGTCTATAGGTTGATGAATATGGACCAATCGCCGGGATGCGCACACTCCAGCAAATGCTTAAATGTGAGCATGTGAATCAGTCATCTTCATAACAACTTTGTTGAAGAGGAATATGAAAAGATTTTTTAAGTTAGTCTTCCATGAGGATTGAACTCATAATCTTCAAATTATGAGTCATGCATCTTACTAATTGAGCTAATCAGTGACACTTATATCACCTTGAAATTACTGTAAAGAAACATTCTTGCCAACCCCTGTGTTAAACTACTGTTTTGTTATCACGAGATAATTATCCCATTATCACGGGAAAACGGAGTAAAATAAAGATATGAATCGATTGCTGCTTACGGCTTCTGTACTTAAACATTAATTAAATCAAATGAAATATTAAACCAAATCTATCTGTCACTGCCTGGGCATTACCTTTTATCTAGCTTGGTAAAATACATTACCATCAGAATCCAGAGCCACGATCAGAACATCATTACAGGCACCTTCTGAGCAACAGGTTAACATATATAAATCTTCTTTCTGAAAAAGTATCATTTTTCTTTTATCAGGGAGCAGCAGAAACAGTTGAAACAGTTGAAACCTGTCAGAGTGAGATGAAGTGGTCGCCTCACGCACACGCCCACCCGCTGCTGAAGTTGAATTGTCTTGAACTTTTTGTACGCGACGTGCAGCACAAATCATTGGAAGAGAGACTGATCCTCGCTGTTTGTGACTTTCCAGAATCTATTACTGTTCACTAAATAGGACATCAACAGGAGGGAATTCACATGGCAGAGCATCCCCGCAAAACTAGATGAAGGCCTATCAGGTAAAGTTATGTGGCCTATCATTTTAACTTAAGTTAAATGCTTTTAAATTAAATTGCTTTTGTTTATCTACTTCTCCCACACGCTGCATCCAAGTAGTCTGCCAAAGCCTCCCTCCGCTGTTTGTCTGGGTGGCTGATTTGCAGACTGATCAACATCCCACCCCCCTGTGACCCAGGGTTTGACTGGATGTGTATTCAGAGCCAGTGAGCAACGGACTTTCAAAATAATAATAATAAAAACTGCGTTAACTTGTGATAAAATAATTGTCGGCATTAATTAAATAATGCGTTAACTCGATTATAACATGTTAACGTGCCCAGTACTTTATGTTTATGTTTAGGATAAATGCATTGTCTGTCTGTCCTAAAATTAGGGGACTGTGTATAGAAGGTCAACTAGTCATACATTGTTCAGCTGATATGGATGTGAACACCATCAAAAACCATCAACATTGTCTGACTCATGATGGAAACCATCCATCCATCCATCCATCCATCCGTCGTCAACCGCTTATCCTGCGTACAGGGTCGTGGGGGCAGCAGAACCAGAGATAATGTACTTTTCAATTCATGCATCCTTGTCCGAAATGACATTTGAGATTTCATCACACCACTAGTTTCTAATAGCTTGATGAAGGTGTATCCTGCCTCTCACCAGAGCTAGCGGTTTAAAAAGTAGATGTATGAGTGTTTTAAGTCAGTTGGAGATACAGTGTGTGGTGTAATGACAATATGCTCTACTGCTAACAAAAATAAAAATGTATGTACTTGCATAAAAGTATCATTGAATGAGAATTAAAGGATTGTTTCACTAAAATTCCAAAAGCAGACCAAAGTTTGACCTTGGAAAACAGCAGTTTGACAAAAAAAATCTTTCTCCTTACTTGCTTTTTTCCCCCTGAGCTTTCACAAGATCATGGTCTTCCTTAGCAGAGCAGTTGTACTCGAGTTGACTGTCCAGAGTTTGAAATATTAATCTCATGTTGACAGCATGCTCTGTGATGTATCAGGAGTAAGAGGGACACTGTTTCTAGAAATAGATATTTCTTTTGAAACTTCAGTTTCTCCAAGTCAGTCCAAGTTCCATTTACCGCAATTTAATTTGTGTGTTGACCGAAATGTCACAGATGAATTCAATATCTCAAAACCTGAATAGGTAAAAACAAAACCTTCTAAATGGCCGAGAGAAGATATGTTGAAACTGTAAAAGGTAAATTTAAATCGCAGAAACAAAGAACAGTACACCTTTAACTGTAGTATTTAAATGCAGATTGAATTTTTTCTCTCTGCCATTTGTCACATGCTGAGATGATATGCCAAGGAATCGATAGAAATCCACTTAGATAGACAATAGATGAAGGCTGCTGTGTGCTGGTGTCTCCTTTTGTGGTAGCTGCCATCAGATCATGGACGCGCCCAGGACTCACTCTGCTAATTTGATACTAATATTTCCTTGTTTCTTTAAACACTGCTAGTCTGCCTCTGCCTGCACCTCAGTTAGCAACTTAGCTACTGTCAGAGGCATTTGAGCTCCAACTATGCATACACAGAGAGAGATGGGTCAAATCTCAAGTCTCTGAGCTAGAGTCCAAGTCAAATCTCAAGTCTCTGAGCTAGAGTCCAAGTCAAGTCTCAAGTCTCTGAGCTAGAGTCCAAGTCAAGTCTCAGGTCTTTGAGCTAGAGTCCAAGTCAAGTCTCAGGTCTCTGAGCTAGAGTCCAAGTCAAGTCTCAAGTCTCTGAGCTAGAGTCCAAGTCAAGTCTCAAGTCTCTGAGCTAGAGTCCAAGTCAAGTCTCAGGTCTCTGAGCTAGAGTCCAAGTCAAGTCTCAAGTCTCTGAGCTAGAGTCCAAGTCAAGTCTCAGGTCTCTGAGCTAGAGTCCAAGTCAAGTCTCAAGTCTCTGAGCTAGAGTCCAAGTCAAGTCTCAAGGTGGTTATAACGAATGATCACCTGTTGTATTCAGTCCAGGTTGCTAGTAAAACTGCATAGCTATAAGGAATTCTGTAACTGTAACCTGTTTTTCTCGTACGGAGCACAACCTTGTAATGTGCAATGCAATCAATAACAGCTTAAACTCCTGAACATCAAGACACCACCAGACTCTCAAACCAGTGTAAACTAAATAAAGCTGTAAGGTTACATGATCAACAATGAACTTGTAGCCTGTTTTTCACTTACAGAGCACAACCATGTAATGTGCAATGCAATCAATGACAGCTTAAACTACTGTAAGTCAACACACCACCAGACTCTCAAACCAGCCTAATGTTAACTAAATAAAACTGTAACGTTACACGATTAACAATGAACCTGTAACCTGTTTTCAGCCAACGGTAATAATTAAAAATAGTAAAAAAAATAATAATTATGTAAATCGACCACCACAAGTTTGGCAAGTAAATAAACATTCATCATCTCATTCATCTTTTCATAACAGTCAGAGTTAACCTCCCGTAGATCGTAGCTAAAGCAAGAAGCAAGCTAACGTTAGATGGCCAATGCTTAGCTAAACACGTTGACTAACCTCAGGTTACTAACCTATTTTGCATTCAGCGCTTCTTTGTGAATGAATGGCTCAGCAGCTGCGGCTGTTTGTTGTCCTCTCGCACGTGTGGCCGTACGCAGCTGATACTACCTGTTCCATAGGCAGGTTATAGGTAACGGAGGGAGAGGAGCAAGCTCATCAGATCAAAAATAAACATTGTTCACGAGTCCCGCACCTCGAGTCACACTCGAGTCCGAGTCTCAAACTCGAGTCCCTATCTCTGCATTCCACCAGACACGCCGCTGTGCTTTTCAGAAGCCTCCCAGAAGCAGCTCTCTGCTCTGCGCTGTGTTTTTGATGGCAGCCACGTCAAGCTGCAGAGAGGAGATTGAACCAAGCAGGAAGTCAGACACTAATAGAGAATATGGTCAATTTTCTAAATAAAACACCCTGTGCAAACTCTGATTATCAACAATACACGCAATTAAAACAAAGAAACCATTTAACTATGTAGCCTACTTACCCACTGTAGAAGCAGCAAAGCCTGCAGGAGTGCACCTGAAGTAGTCTCTTTACACATGGGGTCCAGAGTGCATAAGTAATCCACTCTGCACATATTTGTCTGACCCGACCCACAGAGTTTAGCTTGGGTTACCTCGCCACCTAACTTTCTCCACATCTCTGGCTTGCACTTCCCCACCTCCTCACTCTCACACACACACACACACACACACCCACCCCTTCACTGCTTTCTGGCAGACTGCCCATTTTGCTGTTTGGTACTCTGCTCACAGGTGCAATGATAGTATCTTCCAATAAGACTGAGGGTTCATTTTTATTCCATCATGCAGATAGCAAATTGAAGCCAGTGTGGGGCTAATATTGTACATTACCTGCCATCAAATGCGCTATTTACTTCTGCTCTGTATCAATTTTCTTTCACCAGCAGTCACTGTCTTTCACAAGTAATGCAATTTTAAGTTAATTTCATGAGTCATTTTGGAAATACCCAAAGGAACCAATCAGATTTTTTATGGTTAAGAATCTGGTGTGTCTCTTCACTCTAGAATCGATATTGTTGAATATTTGGCAGTGAAGGATTCTCATTATTGTTTATAGAAGGACTGTGGTTTTTATTTATAACATTAGAATTCAATTATGTTGCCCGTTGTGAGGCTGTGTACGTACATGTATCCAGGGCATGTGTATGTTTGTGTATACATGGCTGAAAATTGTGAAAACATAAAGACATTGCTTGTTGGCTTTCATTTTCTGCTATAACAATAGATAATTCCATGAAGGTTACATTCACAATACAAGGCCCATAAACAAAATACATGTTATGTTTGAGGACAGGTTCCGGGCTTGTGTTTGCATGCGCTCAAAAGATCTCAGCGACAACATAGGGTGGGAGCATTATGTTGGTATTGAGGCACTACCAAAACCCTATTTGCAGGCTCATCCAGCAAGGCCAAGTGCTACATCAAGAACAATTAGCATTTGTTTGAGAGTGGGTAGCCTGTGACGGATCATGTCCTTGTTGCTGTGCAAAACCCAGCCAACTAATGGTTGGTTAGGGTTGTACAATAATGTACTGGCAGTTGAAAAGTAGCAACGAGGAAACTGTGTATCACATATCACATGACGTTTCACATGCTGATTAGAACCCTTCAGAAGTCCAATTCTAATTATATACAACTGCCATTACTTTCTTCTGATTGGAATTCCATGTTCCTAACAGTTATCTATATGGCATAAATTAGTTTTTTTTTTTTTTTTAATCCCTGCAGAATAAGTAGAGCAAGGTGGTGTGGTCTTTGCTGCAACATTTTTTTCTAAAATATTAACCTACTTAATCTACTCAAGGCTAAAATATAAAAGTGAGGAGGAATTCTTCAAAGAATTAGTACTGTAGATAATCTAGAACCACTGTTGGGCAAGTTATTGAATAATATAATCAATTACTGGTTAGCCCAGTTCTAAAATGACTCTGATTACAATATGATGCTCCTTTTCCCACACCTGTTTGAAAAAAAAGTGTTTTTTGAAGATAAGAAACACTTTTAATATTAATCTTGCCTTTTCTCTTGAATAAGTATATAGTTTGCTTAGCACCAGTAATCCAGAAATCCCATCAGCCACACTTGGCCTCCAAGAAACTGTCTTAAAGCTTTCTGCGGACACCAATGTGATATCATGGGATGGCGTATAAATAGCACGCCACTTTTAAGGACATTTTGCATGCCATGACAACGCATTTTAACGCCATTTAGACCTAAGCAACACAAAGCAGGTTAACCATACCTGCTATGACATCCGATGTGCGCAGCTGTAAGGTTAACCTGTCAACATGCATACAATCACTTACTTAGGTTTAGGCATACACCCCTGTGATGGTTAGGGTAAGGGTAAGGGACTTTGGTGGGGCTGTTAATTCCTTTAACACTAACATTGTTAGCTAGCTAGCTAGCTAGTTACACTTTAACGTAGCTAATGTTAGTAGCGTACCTGGTATTTTTCAACTGTGACGGTAGGCGAAAAATTGCAATGAAATGAAATTACACTCGAAAAGCAAAAAATGCGTTGTAATACCACGCGAAATGACTTAAGAAATCTCCGCGTTATGCCTTTTGATGATACCAGACTGCAGATACAGGTAATGCCAGTGAGTTAGTTTTAAACTCTGAAGAAACTGAGATGGCTATTGAAACTTAGAAAGGAACTTTAGTTCTTCCCCCTGACCCTAAAAGTATTTGAAATTGCAAGTTAAAACTTGTAATGGGAATTCTAATCTGTTTTTTTTAAAAGTGGCAAGGCATGAAGGTTTCTTATAACCAGTGTATTGTAAGAAGATTAAGTTTGGCGGTGGGTTTCTTGAGGTCATGTAATGAAAACCACTTATTGTCAGGCTCGTATCATTTAATTAGCTTGGCTGCAGCCCCCTGCCAGTTCATTACACCATGCCTGGATAGCGTTTGTCCATATCGCTATCCAAGATTCCTGCCATTCCCTTTGCAGCTACTGGGAAATCTCCACATTTGGTCCAAGTGCGCAAGTCTGCCTACATGGCCCTAGATTCAGGTAAAGGGGAAAACAGCATTTTAAACTTCTTTTCATTGGGTTTTGTTCTAAATTCTATTTTAGTGTAGCCTGCAATCAACAGAGAATAGACTAGTGAATTTTCACCCAGATCAAGCATGCTTCCAGATGGAAGGTTAAGGCGCTGTGGGAAAGTGCTTGAACTAGTACGACACATAATTCCCCACAGCCTCATTCATCTGTGATTATTAAAACTTTATACTTGATTGAAAAACTCTGTGGGTCTAAAAAATGTTAATTATACTAATCCTTGCTATGATTAGACTGACAGCTGCTGGAACCCAGCTGATTGTCAGAGAGGCACATTTGCTATATTGGTACTGCAGTTTTTCTACAAACAGATTTTTCATTTCTCATCAGGTTTTGTTTTGGTTCATTAGGACTGCATGCATTGATTTGAGTTGAAGTAGAATGCAGAAATGAATTCAAAGAAGAGCACATTGTGGGAGCATCTCTTTAGTGATTTAGCCTTTATCTGCAGGGTATTACTCAAATGTAAGTGGAGGAAATGTTTTCTTGTAGACAAGAAACATATTTAATAATCACAGGGGAGTACACGCAAAATCTGATGTTCAGACCATAATGGATTATTCTGCTTTATCACAGTTTTGGTCTTATTTTTACTTTGACTTCATTCCTGTTTGAAATAGTGCTGCTGTTCCCACTAAGTTGATGACATCTGAGATCTGGGAATAGATTGATGTAGCTAAAAAGACATCCACCGGGGCAGGAAACATAAGCATTTAGACAAAGGTTTTTTAATCAAACCCCCAGGTTAGCCATACTGACTTGGAAGATCAAATGAAGGAAAATGGTAAAATGAATAGCCGTGTCCATTGTGAATATCCATTATAGTCTCCTGGCTTGTCTTTGATGTATGCTCTTTGACTATACTTACTGAAGTTACTTAAGTTGAGGGATTATTATTACCATCACTTTGGGTTTGCTTTCTTTCAGTTTTTGCAGCAAACTAACTTCTGGTAGTAGCGATAATATGTCAGTCTGTCTGGCCAAAAAAAGTCATACAGCTTTAAAATCTTATATCTGTCTTTACCTTTACCTTATTGTTGTTGTTGTTATTGTGACTCTCAAGCAGTAGTATTCAGTTGCTGTTAAGCCACATTATACATTTCACAACACCTAGACCCACCTTGACAGCAGATTTATTAGCAGCTAACACATACTCCCTTTGTCAATATACCATATACAACTCTGCAACTTTTTTTTTAATTTGCTTCCATTAAAAAGCATCTGCTCAGGCAACTTGGCTTGATCCCTCATTTTCCCTTCAATTAATCAGGCGTTGTGGGCATTGTCTGTCACATCCTGTACTTTGATGCTCTCTTACAGTTGCCCACTTTATGGTCCTTCTCTCAATCTGAACAAAAAGGGTCATGCGATAAGGATCCATCCATTAGAAAGGAGGATACAGCAGGAATGTTGCTGTTGATTTGTGCTCTGGTGGAATGGGCCCACTGGGTGTATTTCCTGTTTTAGTCACATAATCTGAAGAGCAGTTACAAACAATATAGATTTTGGCAAGAACTGTCTCGTCTTTAACCTTTGCACTTTAAAGGGTTGGCTCACCTAAATGGCAAAAACTAATTTTCTCACTCACCTTTAGCAGCATCACTTTTATTGTTTTATTTGTCTATGTGTTGAGATATCTATCTCTGAGATGTTTGCCTTCACTCTATTACAAGGAAGATGCCTTTCATTTCTGGTTATTAAAAGAAAAAAGAAATTAAATAATGCAACAACAATCCTGTGTTTCCAGAAACTGTTCACGTTACTCACATTCATTCACAGACATCACTGTCAGAAGATTACTCTTTACTCTTACTACTTTCCACCAAACCAGTAGTCCCTACGAAAACCGGTTAGACAGTGTAACTGTGTTTCAGTCCGCCTGATTTATGCACCTTTACGATTTGCGAGTGGAAATGCCTGGATTATCATTACAAAAGCTGAGGAGGAAAAATTGGTCTATAGATATACAGAATGCAACAAAGTGCAAATGAAACATACTTAAAATCATGACGTTCATGAATCATGTGACCCAAAGTTTCTCTGTCTAACTTTAGAAAATGACACCAGTGGCTGTTAACTGAACTGCAGTCAGCATCCTGTTGCTTGTTCTCGCACTCCGTAGGCTTGAGTGAGCAGCATCCTGGGCATCGGCTAAAACATGTTGTAATGTGACCTACACATGAACGCTGAAATAAATAACATATATAACATCATATTTAGAATAACGTTATTATCTGTAGTGTTCCTATATTTTACCTTTGGCTCCATGATACTGACTAGCTTGCTGTTCGCAAATCACCCCATCAACCAACACCAGACCCACGCCGCACAGCCAAGCCACAGCCAGCTGGCCATCCCCAGCTTCGGTTAGGTTACAGTTAGCTAGTTGACTACCCCTGCTTTGGCTAGTAGAAAGCAATCGTTATACGCAGGGGTTAAATTGGGTCAGGCTGAGCCCCGGACAGCCCTGGCAGCCTATGACTGAAATATACTCGTCAACATTGGAAAAGGAAGCTGGGGTGGGCAACTGTGGAAAAACTAACAAGAGACAGCTAGATTTTGAAAGTATCCAACTGAAAAAATCCCACCCCCTCCCCTCAGACCTCCCTCCAAAGATACTTCCCCACACAGATAGGCCAGCCATCACAGCCCTGCGACAGATACCAAATTGTTTCAGTTTATACATTTA
Source organism: Micropterus salmoides (assembly GCF_014851395.1). Taxonomy (NCBI): domain Eukaryota; kingdom Metazoa; phylum Chordata; class Actinopteri; order Centrarchiformes; family Centrarchidae; genus Micropterus; species Micropterus salmoides. The sequence goes on from NW_024043372.1 coordinate 37,902,166, forward strand.
AAGTATTTACTAATTTTAGCTAAGTCAGAAACAGAAGTTAACATTCACACACACAGCCAGCAAATTGAGGTTCAAGGTATCTTGTTCAAGGACACTTGCAAACTGGAGAACCCCGGCGATCAACTGCCGATCTTCCGATTAGAGGACAACCAGCTCTACATCCTGAGCAACAGCCGCCCCATCCATTCCACTCAAGACAGCATTTTGCTATATTAGCTAGCAATTTACTCATGTTAGCAAACAAGCTAATGTTGCTTTGCAGTATTGTTAGCTTGACTCTGGGGTGTGGTGTGTTTGTGGACTTGAACGCTGCTGCTGCTGTAGGGGAGAGGAAGAGAAAGCAGTTGGGAGCATGTAAAACCTCACAACATAAAAGTCAGTTGAGAAAGTCAGAGGAATGGCTCATTTTTAAGTTATATTACAATCAGTTCACACATGGGCAATACAAAGCAAGTGTGAAAAAAGTGTGAAACACCACAATAGAAGAGTCTCAAAAGAGTCCAAACAAGTGGAGATTCACAAATATATTTCCATTGAACAATGCTAAGTTGATGTAGAAATGATAATATATAAGTTGTAAATGAGGCACAGGGCCGTAACCAGGGTTTAGAAATTAATGAGGGCCAGATTTTTGTTTCTTTTAAAAGAGCTTATTTTCTTTAATTCATACCAAAATTAGGCTAAACACAACCAAACACTACAGTCAAACTAATGATCAATAATGAAATATATACAAAGGGACCTGTGGGGTGTGTGGGTGTATGTGTGTGTGTGTGTTGCACGCAGTGAAGACTTGAACCAGGCAGGAGGCAAAGCACTACGTTTGGTTGAAAAACATACTAACTACAGGCTGTTGCATGGTCTTTCTCCCTGCTGCTTGGTTCACTAAAATTGCATATTTTAAGACATACAGACATACAACTTATGGAATGACATGTACAGTCTACATAATGAACACTGTTATTACTATATGACAACATAAAATACAGCAGATTAGTGTTGAATGAAGAGGATGATTTGTCTGATATTACAGTATAATAATTTGATGTCAGCAGCTGTTTGCATTTTTAGTCACAATTATAGCAGCTGATGTGTGGCTTGGCTCTGACATCTGAATCCTCATGTACGCAAAAATCCTCCAAGGACTAATTATTTTCTCAGATTCAGAGACTCTCACCTGCATGGACATTTTCCCTCACCACCATTGGCCTCTGTGGCTTTCCAGGTGATTTCCTTATTGTCTTGTAATCCATGTTTAGAAAATCTGATCAGGATTTATCAGGAGGACAGCTGCTTTACTCAAAACTACTGTTTTGAGTCACTGAACGGACCTGTACTGTGTGTGACCTTTTGGATGTATAGAGAACACAGAACATTAATTAACACTAGATCCTGACCGAAGCTGTCGGTGTGTCGGGAGATTTAAATCTGAAGTTATGCTGCTGTGCCTCGCGTATACAGTAAATGGGTAAAATAGGGTGAAGCTTCTTCCCATGAAGGAAAAACGCTTCACTCTATTTCACCCTAGAAATTCACAAAACGTATTTATCTCATACCCTTTTCCAAGGTAAATGGTACTAGTGTTGTCAAAAAAATTGATTTTTTGATATACATCGATTCCGGTTTTAATATTCATTTTCCACAGTATCGATCCTTCCCGACGGCGAGCTGATACACACATCACTACAGCGCCCACACAGTCCCACCTACTGTCACTCACAGAGCTTTCTTCTTGTCTCATTCACTCTGTATGAATTAATAGTTTTGATAAGTCCAGCACTACTGGGCTGTGATTGGCTAGTACTTGTCACTTGTGATTGGATGCTGGCAAATGATACAAGCGAGCCCACATGAAAGTGACAGTACAGAGCAGTGCTAATGAAAGAGCACCTGCAGGACCGGCACGCCGTCCTCCATAAAGAACCTGCGGAGGTTGGAGACGTCTGCCCCTGTCGGCTGAAACTGACAGCAGATTCAAGTTAGTAGGAACTACTTTGACTAAGGTCAGAACTAAATTAACTGATGCTGTTCTGCTTAACACACAGCAATATTAACTTTACTTACTAGGATAAGATAATCCAGTAATTATATTCAGTAATTACTGAATTATCTTATCCTAGTAAGTAAAGTTAATACCTGCCGATACCTCTGCAGTTAGCTATCAGCTGCTTCCAGCCAGTACTCTGTGCCCCGTGCACCCCACTGCCATGATATGGACCATCTTCGCCTGACAGTCCTCCATCTCTGTGTTTGGCTAACGACTAGCTCCAGGCTAACACTTTTGGCGACCAGCATGAACCTCAAGTACGCTATCCCACAGCTGCTAACTCTCAACAACCGCTCCATTGCAACATGCATTGCAGCCATCAAAGAACTTGGGACTTTAGCGCAGTCCACGTTACATCCACAGAAGTTCCCGTCAAAAGTTTGTATACCATCAGCCTGGCCAACCTGCTTCAAACATTCCATTCATCTGAACCACTGTCGCACGTCTGCCGCATCATCAGAGCAGTGTCGCTCTCGGTGCTAGCAGCACGGGAAACACCGCAAGATCTCTCCACGCCAAGCAGGCCAGAAAACGTGGAGTGGATTCCAGTATACAAAGGCCTCTACAGAGATTCACCACAGCATCTACACTTAAAATAGAACTTTTCAATACACAATCCCTCACAAATAAAGCATCCTTCATACAAGACCACATCATGGACAAGGGATTAGACTTCATGTGCCTGACAGAAACATGGCACCAGCCAGGGGTTTACTCAGCGCTTAATGAAAGTCTGTCCACCCGGTTACAGCTACCCGGAGAGAGCCCGCAGCACTGGTTGTGGTGTCCTACACCGACAGAACTTGGAGCTATCCCCCCTCCCCCTGCCTACACTGTCCTCATTTGAATGCCTGGGATTTAAATGTAAACCCCCCTTCCCCATGACAATGCTTCTCATCTACCGGCCCCCAAACCCAACTCAGCTTTCATCTCAGAGATACACGACCTTCTTACTCTACACCACCTCTGCAACTACTGGACTGCCTCAACCTCGAACAACATGTCGATGTCCCCACACACTCCAGGGGGCACACACTGGACCTGGTCATTTCCAACTCCGCACCCATTAGCAACCTTCTGGCGTATGATCTGGGTGTGTCTGACCACAAGGCAATCTCAATGGAGCTGTCACTCACAAAGCGTCAAATCTGCTATAGGGACCTGAAAAAGATCATAGACATCCAAAATTTCAGATTTCTCATCAGTCACTACACCTACGAACTCCGGGAAAATTAAAACAGCTGGGCGTGTCCTTAAGCGGCGCCTCAAGGCCTCAGGACTCACTGTTCATAGGCAGGCCTACTGAGAACATCAGAAGTCCTATGCAAGGTCCTTGAGAGATGCACGTTCACAGTTCTTTTCCAACATTATCAACTACAGCTTTTCTCTACCATACATGACATCCTCAAACCGCAATCTCACTCTCATTCAGAAGCCACAGAAGAGAGGTCCAACAGTTACATAACCTTGACACCATCCGCTCCCTGCTATGCAGTTTCTCCACGCTACCTGCCCCAACTGCCAACCCACAGACTGGGATTTCCCAACCTCTCTGCTGTTTTTTTTGTCATCTCACAGCGAGAGGTTAAGGACATCATCAAAAAGATGAAACCATCCACCTGTGCCCTGGACCCCATCCTCACAGCCCTGGTAAAATCCAACCTCCATGCCATAAGTCCCCTCATCACGAAGGTCATTAACCACTCCCTGGCCATGTTCCATCGACATTGAAAACCGCTGTCATCAGGCCATTTCTCAAAAAACCCACCCTAGATCCAGAAGTCTTTGCCAACTACAGGCCCATCTCCAACCTTCCATTCATTTCCAAGGTGCTGGAAAAAGTAGTTGCCGCACAGCTTCAGGACCATCTAAAACAAAACAACCTGTTTGAAAAATTTCAGTCTGGTTTCCGCCCAGGCCACAGCACGGAATCAGCCCTGGTCAGGGTCACAAAAGACTGCAGACGCTGGCTCCCCATCTCTTCTCATCCTCCTAGACTTGACTGCAGCATTCGACACTGTGGACCACAACATCCTCCTCCACCGTCTAAATTTCAATATCAGTGTTTCTGACTCTGTCCATCTGTGGTTCTCATCCTACCTCACTGGGAGGACTTAGCATGTCACCTTGGGAGAGGCTAAATCCCTGACACACAACGTCACCTGTGGTGTCCCTCAAGGCACAGTGCTTGGTCTCACCCTGTTTATTCTGTACATGCTCCCACTTGGCCACATCATCCACCGGCATGGAATTTCATTCCACTGCTATGCTTATGACACTCAACTCTACCTCAGGACAAATCCAACACCCTCTGCTGCCTCCCTATCATCCACTCTAACCACCTGCCTGGAGGTGGTAAAGGCATGGATGAAGCAAAACTTTCTGCAGTTAAACAGCTGAAAGACTGAAGCCATTTTACTGCTCCACACCAGTTTCGGTCATCTGACATTACCAGCATCACCTTCTCTGGCCAAAATATTCCACTTTCAACATCAGCCACCGAACTGGTGTAATATAAAGTGCATAACAAATTAAATTTATTATTATTATTATTATTATTATTAATTTAGAAATTTCAGTATCGCGACAACACCAAATGGTGCCGCCCAAAAATTGTGTGGGTTGCGACAGTATAATCAGCTGCGTCTTCATGGTCCTAAAGCCTTCATTTAAGTTGATTGTGTTATAAATGGTTTTTAGTAGATTTCTTTTTTTTGATTAGTCTTTTGCCTTCATACAATTACGGAAGTCCGGACCTTGGTGACCTCATAGCTGGTGGGCACAGATACAGATCTAGATTTACAAATACATTTACAAACATAACATCAAATCTGACTGTATGACTGGGTTGCTCCAGGGGCAGGTGAGAAAATGTGTGTTTTTGTCATTTGAGTGATTCAGCCCTCTAATATTTTATTTGCAGGCTTTGAGTGTGGGATGAATGAAAATGTCAATAAATTCTAACAAGTAAAGCATGAATGATCCTGTCCCCTTTTGCAAGAGGAATAATCCCTTTAGATTTATCAATGTTTCTGTTTTTAAAAATTTGCAACTTTGTCTTGTATGTTGTTTTTATTATTATTGTTCATATATACTATTATAGCAGGACAATAATTGTAATACCCCAGAAACCACTGGAGTGGAACATGCATGTCAGTCCCTATTTATATGGATGCATTCATAATTAACTCTCTAGAGGTGCCAGCATTCTATATGTACAGTATGGTAATTAAGTTATGCACCGTGGTCTCCACTGAGCATGCACCTGGAGCTGCTGCCTTCATTGCCCAGCACTGATGACCCTGGCTCAGCACTTCAGTCCTAATTTGTCCTGTTTGATAACTGGAAGCAAATTCTAGAGAAAGCTCCTCAGATTATATCATTAACTGGGTTTTATCAGGCCATTGATCTTAATCTCTACAATTGCGCCTGAGACTATTTCATCTTGCCGGTTGTCAGTTAGTTTAAAGGGGAGTCTCATGTTCCCCTCCACTCCCGTTGTTGCAGACAGGGCCAGGGACTTACAGTCAGAGCTCCCCCCGCTGCTGTCTCATTGTTTACGATCCACCATTGATTTTTCTTTTGACAAAGGACAGGTTAATCTTTTTGTTGGTCTCACACTGACAGCTTATGATTTCCTTTGGGCATGTCACCTTGTTTTGAATCAGTTCTTGCTTACCTTGCTCCTTCTGAAGTGCCCCCCACCCCCCACCCCAGCACTTCCCTCTCTGTGCTTGCTCTGCGTGTCATCTGAAAAGAGACTGACCAAGTAGAACATCTGAAGTTCAGAAGTGTCTCATGTGGCTTTATACAGACAGGATACCATTATGTCATTAGTAAAGGATTTGTTATGCTTTGGCAGCTTTGTCTGGAAAAACACAGCATGGAAGAAGGTGTCAACGCGCTACGTCCGCCAGCATTTGTTTTACCTGCCTCTATGGATTGGAATTCAATACAGATGGAAAGATCACTCTCATTAGTTGAGTATTGAGCAAGGGGAGCCTAAAAAGCTGACAGTTTTTGCTGAGCGGAGAGTGAGGAAATAGCTGGTCATGGTGTGTTATGAAAGACAACCTGGGCATAATGAAGGAGTCTGCCTATTAAGGCTGGCTGGTTACACACTCTCAGCTGGTCCATTTCGTTTTCCCGAGTGAAGTTGACGGACATCACAGACAGTGTGTTTCAGTGGTGTCCTTTGAAGGATGAAATTTTCCACCTTCATCTTTCCAATGAATTGAAAGGATCTGTCTGGTTTTGTGACTGCTGGGCTCTGACATGACATTATTTAGAAACTGTAGTGACCCATAGTCCCGCAGCCATCTGTCATTACACACTGCTGCACATCTGCATCAGCTTGTAATTTCCTGTGTGTTTTAAGCTAAGTTTGCCACATAATTCAGTTGCACTGAGCTTTTGCCAGCCCTCATTGGTTTTCATACCAGTCCTCTCAGATAGATTAGGATTAGAGGAAAATGTGGAGTTGAGGGAAACAGGTTTGATGTAGGTTAATACAGCTCTAAGGTATCGCAAGCACATTTTGACAGTGCCAAGGAACAGCTAAGGTAAACATAGCATAATTTAGACTGTTTGTAAATGAGCAGAGTTAAAAGTGTGTGGATGTAGAAATCTGTGTTCATTTCTGATGCTCTGCCTCTGAAGGTCGGCTATTCTGCCTGCTGGGATTTAACTGTCCTAGACCTGCTGGTCTGGAAAAGCAAAGAAGGCAGTTTCACTATTTTAATTGGCAGCTTAGCTTTGCACTGAACTGCCTTCAGTTATCTGTGAGACAGTTATTTAGCCAAATGTAATTTTGTGCTGTCGATGCAGTTTCATGTGTCATTTTGAAGTACAGCTTCTTGATTTTCACTTTGGGATGTAACTAGACTTAAAAATATGCAATCTACAAAACGGATGCAAACCTTTTTTAAGTAGGTCACTATTCCATTTTTAGTTCCCTGCCTTTCCTGATAGATGTCTTTATCATTTACAGATCTGAAAGTGAAAGTTTGTGAGGTGTCAGCTATGTGCTGCCCAAATTTCTAAGCATACATTCTCATTATACTGCCTGTCTTCTCCACACTACTCTCAGCCACATGTCATCTAACTAAATCTCATCAGCTTTCTCTGAACCTGGACACCCTCACCTGTCAGTTATACCGTATCCAGATAAGATTATTGTTTTCCTCCAGGAAGCAGCAAGATCTTACAATGCTTCCAACAGTGTGTCCTCTCTGAATCTCTTTTTGCTTGATTAATTCTTCCTCCAGTGCTGTCAACCAGGGAGTTGTCTTCTTTTGTAGTCACAATACACTGGCTTTGTACAGTCATGGGTACAAATCTCCTCTTCTTACACTAGGGTTAGACATAAATAACATAAACCTGAAATATGAGAGGCCATGGTAGCCATGATAAGGCTGGGCAGTGGTGAGTGGAGAGTTATTAAAGCTTCACCCCATTATCTGTCAATTTACTACTTTTCAGGTTCTTGTATTGTCAAATTTGATAACTGACAGCAGCATTAATAGATGTGATGCACTGCACGGTTATAGTGTTGGGTGTGGATAGTTGGATGGATGGCTAAACGTATGCAACCACACCAACATCCATATGTGATAGAACATCTCATTACAAAACCATGGATAAAACCATCAGCTAAATAAGTAAAATGTCCTTTCACACTAATCAAAAGGAACTGCTAAGCAGTATCAATAAAGAATTGTATTGATTAGCAGTATTAAATATCAATAGACAAATAGATTGTTAACTGTTGAGTAAGCTTCTTAATGGTATATCTCACCATACAAGAAAATTACTGGAAACAAGGATGTTTAAAAGAAGAACAAAGAAAGAAACTAGGTGCATTTACCAAGAAACAAGAAAATGATAATTACATAGTTGACAGATAAGAATAGAGAGAGAGGACCCTCTGTCCTCAGAGCAGAGAGTAAAGGTGCACTAAAACGAGAATACGTTGCATTGTGTATTTAGACTATCTAAAGCTAATGTGGCTGGCAATTACATTCGTCCACGGTAAATTACATCTTGGGTACATTTACACCTCAATTTGATGTGTTTTCCTTTGTATGATTAAAATCCAATCATCCAGTTGTTGGTGCCAGGTGGATGGTCTTCATAATGAATATAAACACTGGATCCATTTCAGTCTGCAAAACCATCAATGAAGATTTTCATTGATTCAGTGTCTGAAAAACCCTGTATTAGCTGACAGACAGGTGTGGCGTTTGTTCTGAGTGCCTGTGACGACCTTATGGGGCTGTGAAACTGCATGTTGTCCTGAGACCAAGTGAGATGTCAGAGAAGAGAAGAACTGAAAGCCCGTTCCTGGGAGATACTGTACTTAAGATACTGTGGACATTGTTCTTACCAAGTCATTCACCGTGCAGCACAACACTTTGATCACAGTGACAGATGCTTCAGCTGGGCAGTGTTTTGCTGCAGGTTAAATAGCAGAAATAAGAGGGCTTATCAGTGTGATAAATGAAAAGCTGGAGATACACCAGTTTGCCAAAATATCAATCAAACAGCAGTGTACTGTACTGCAAACTGTTGTATTTCTTTGTTGTACACGTTGTATGTTTTTATTTAATTTTATTTTATATTTATTCATTTAAAAAAACTCATCTTGGGCTTATTAGGATTTTTATATTAGACACTTCAATTTTCTTATTATCAATTAATCTGTAAATTATGGTGTCCATTATTGATTAAAAAATGTTGTCTATAAAAAAACCAGGAAATAGTGAAAAATGTAGATCACAAGTTCTGAGAGCCGGTCCCAGTCTTTAAATTGCTTCTTTTGTCTGACCAAGAGTCCAGACCCAAAATATGATTGCAGTGAAACAAAATAAAATAGCATATCCTGACATCTGAAAGCTGGATCCAGAGAATGTTTGATTTTTTAGCGTTTAAATGAATAACTGATTATCAGAATTGTTGGTATAAATTTTTTGAGCTACTAATAACTTCTTTCAGCAAATTTGACATTGACAGTTGACAAAATACTTTATTTTAGCAGGAATATCAGAAAAATATCAGTGTTGGCCTTAAAAACCTATTTATAACAAAACCCAACAGGGCGAAGTAATTCATAATTCATTCCGCATTCAGGTGTTTTTAAGAAATACACAATTTTGATTTAAAAAAAACTTGTATTAACGTTTATAGGAAATACAGCAAGACATGCTCTACTTAGTTGCTCACCATAGAAGTTGATAGCATGTCTCCTAGCAACGCCTTTCCTCAAATGTCAGTCAGCCACCGCTATGGGAAACACCCACCCAGAGGCCTGAAGTCCAGACACCATTTTCATAAAAACCACGTTTGAAAAATTTAAAAAATACACAACGCCTGCAGTATGATGATGATAACAGTATAGTTTCAATTTCCTAACACAGAGAGTGAGGATTCAGTCACTGTAATCCATTCAGGGGGCTTTGTTATCTTGCAGGAAAGCACTCTGCCATTTTTGGACCTTTTCAAAAACCAATAAAGCAAAATATATTTATGTGATTATTTATCCATTTGAGAACAAATTAAATGTTGAACAATATTTTTTTATTTTATATATTTGGTCTTCTACTGCCACATGTCCTCACTGCAGCGCATGTGCATATTCGAATTTGTTTGAAAAGAAAAATGATATAAATTACATAAGGTCTTTGTGTATGGGAATTATGGAAACTGTGTAGAAAAGAGATCTAAGGAACCAAGAATATGAAAAAATGGCCTTCAAGGGATTGTTAGACACCGTTTGATCTACTGTATATAAGATATTGACGTGATAAGATATATAAGTAGTCATCTAGAAGTGTTTGTTATTATATTCGCCCAGCAGAGACCTAGAATAATTCTGTGAAGACGCAGGCACTGTGAAAGATTTCATCAGCCTATGAAATGGGAAAGAATTACAGGATTGAGTTGTTGACAGAGTAAAGCCGCTCTCTTTTTACCGGGTCAAGGATAAACTCTCATGAGCTTATGCTTTGGAAGGATATTGAAGCTGTGTAACAGCCTTCATTGCAATAACAGACAGAACTTCATAGTGCTGAAGAAATGGAATTCTAAACTCTAAACAGTAGCCCCATTTTAGTGGCGGACAGTGTGAGATATTGAGGAGGGCGGTGGCTCGGTGTGTGGCAGCTTATGGTAATCACACCCAGCTCCAGAGAGATGACCGTTAGCTGTACTGTTCCACTTCACGTCTCCACCACTGACTCCTTTATGAGACACCCAGACTTAATTGTGTCAGCAGTGTTTTACTGAGAGCTCCTGGATAAGACCATTTTTATTGTAGTGGTGTTTTGATGATTCTGTAAGACAGTATATTGATGGCTGCAGAGTGGGGATTGAAATTATGGGGTAAGTCAGTCTTCTGACAGCAAAATTACTTTTTTTGTGCATTGGCCAGAGAAGTTAGCAAATTACAAAATGTACCTGCCACTCTGGCTGTGATAAATAATCCACCTTTAATAAATGTATACATCAACAAAAAAAGTCAACAAAAGCTTTAACCCAGTAGGAGTGTGAGATGACCGTGTCATGTTCTCTGTGATGCTGATGCCCAGGTACCTAAAACTGTCACTCCGAACTCTCGGGTTTATTTGAGAAGAAGTCCAATAGTCCAGCATTTTGATGTTGTTTCTCTCCAGGTGTGTGAGGGCTGAGTGGAGGGCAGTGGAGATGGCATCCTCTGTGGATCTGTTGGTTCTGAAAGCAAACTGGTGAGGGTCCAGGCTGGCTGGGATGTTGTTCTTTATGTGGTTTCAAACAATCTCCTTATTCCAATGATGCAGGACAATGTTCTGTATTGGTACTATTATGGCGCTTTTCCATTACCAGTACCAGCTCGCCTCGGTTTGGCAGTGCTCCGTTTTCCATTGCAGATAGTACACAGAGATAGCACCCCTCAATGTAGCTGGTTATAGCAATGCCACACACAACTGCTGCGACGTAATGTTCAATGCGACACACACACCAGCGATCCACACAGCTTTCTCTTTTTTAAGTTAAAACGTTTCAACCTTCCTCAGAATGTAAAGACAGATAAGCGGTATGAAAACCTTCCAGCTGTGTTTTCCTCTGCCATTGTTGCTGCAGCGGTCTGTGCGACGGCAGGAGCAGAGGGCTCTGTGAGCGGGCGGCTGGCCGGCCTCACACGCTCCTCCCGCGGGTCACAGCAGGCTTCCCCCGCAGCCACTTGCTGAGCTCCTCAACTCCGAAAATATTCAAGCACGTTTTTGTTCCGCCATCACTTCTCTAAAACTGTCAATATTGGAAATCTAGACAGCTGATTTCTCACCTCAAAACTTCTCAGAAGTGGATTTAGTGATCAAATTCCAGACGAAACTATAAAACTTTCTGTTGCTGGTCTCTGTCTGGTGCAGCAATGATGATGCAGTGAATAGTGAATATTCTCTCTGACCAATCAGCAGTCTGTCTGTTTTCACGTTACATTTTAGTATCCCTCAGCTCGCTTGGAACCTTGACGGAGGTGATACGAAAAAAAAGAACCAGGAAGTAGGTACAGGTGCAACATTTCTACAATGGAAAACCAAACAAAGGTGAGTCGAGCCAAAACTATGCAGTGGAAAAGGAGCTTTAGATCTGGGTGCTGTGTTTGACATGGTGAACCACCGTATCTTGGTTGAGAGGCTCAGGCACTGGATCAGCTCTGGAGTGGTTCTCCTTATACCTTTAAAACCGGACTTTCTATGTCTCATCAACTGAATCTTTGTCTTGTGGTGTTCTCCAAGGTTCTGTCCTGGGTCCGATTTTGTGCATTTTACATGCTTTCTCTGAAACAGATAATCATTTTGAAGCTACCTCCTACCATGTTATACAGATGATTTTCAATCTCATTTAAGCCTTAAAATGTGGCAATCCTATCTGTTTTGACATAATTGCCTCAACTTTAATTATTTCATCTGTTAAATCTTCCCTCCGTAAGGCATTACAATGATTTTACCTTTTTTACCAGCTGCATTACCTGTTTCTACCAGCTGAGGCACATTGCTAAAATCCCATTGTGACCTTGGCTGAGATGATTATTCATGCATTTGTTTCCTCCCGTCTTGACTACTGCTAACTGCCAGGCTTCTGTCATGTATCACCAATTTTGATTTCTTTACACTGGCTTCCCATCATATTAAGGATTTTTGTGTTCACGTTTAGAGCCATGCATGCTCAGGCACCAGCTGTGAGAGTATTTTAAAAAACAGCTCACAATTATTTTGTTTAGACCGGCTTTTCTTTAGTCGTATTTGTTTTAAAAAAAAAAAGATTTTAGCTTGATGTCTGCATTTCAGTCTTTTGATCTGTCTTTTATTTGCATTTTCATCTTTACTTGTGAAGTACTTTGTGATGTCTGCTCTTGAAAGGTGCTACTTAAATAAACTTACAAAAACTACTTACAAAAAATAAATCATCAATTCCCGTTATTTAGCTCGTGACAGTCCAACTTTCAAGACATTGAAGAATGGCATGGTGCCCTATTTTTCAGCAGTCGTTGAATACTCACACTGTCCCAGCTCTGTGGAAGAAATCAACTAGAACTCCACTGGCAAAAAAACCTGGCGCCTCAGAGAATAATGACTTTCATCCCATAGCTCTAACCTCGATTGTAATGAAATGTTTTGAAAAATTAGTTGTGTCTATACTCATGAAGGATGTTGAGTCAAAGTTAGACGTGTACCAGTTTGCCTATAAGCAAGAACGCAGCACTGATGACACAATCCTTTGCATCTCGCACTTTATTTCTAAGCACCTTGAAAACATAGAAGCTTATGCTAGAATCTTTTTTGTTTTTTAGTTCAGCCTTTAATACAGTGCAAACTCTCGTGCTTTTAGAGAAGCTTAAAGACTTGAATGTTAATACTATCTTAATTAAATGGTTTTATTCTTTTTTAAATGACAGCAAGTGAAGGACAATGGGTACCAAATACTGTAACACAGGAGTTCCATAGGGTTGTGTGGTATCACCAATACTCTTCACATTGTACACCAGTGACTGTAGGAATGTACATTCTAACAACTATATAATGAAATTTCCTGATGATACTGCGATCCTAAGCCCTGTGCACAAGGATACGGACTCCTTTGTGTACCAAGACGAAATAGACACATTTGTTAAATGGTGTGACACCAACCATCTAATTTTAAACATCCAGAAAACACAGGAGATGGTCTTCGACCTGAGGCAAGTTACTGCATGAAAATTATAGGGAGGAGAGACTATGAGCCTATATAGAGCCTGTATGACCAGGCAGTTATGAAACAGGCTAGGAAAATTAAATCAGACCCTCAACATCCCCAGTTCCCTGAATACGAAACCCTGCCATCAGGAAGAAGACTCCGTGTACCAAAATGCAAATCCAGTCGCCCAAAATTATCATTTGTGCCAGCCTCCGTTAAGCTGCTGAACAATGTCAAGTAGAGCTGTGTGCAATAAATATGTGAGCACTTCTGCACTTTACTTGTGATCCCAGTGCAATAGGGCAACGTGCAATAAACATACTAGCACCTTAGCACTTGCACTTTAATCCATGGAACTATGTTGTCAACAATGTCCTTTTTCTTCTGTGTTTATATTTCCCTCTTGTGAAGTACAACATGTTCTTGTTGATGTGTTTTGTGATATCTTTTGTGATGGTTTTTATGAAGCAACACTGCACTGTGCCCATGCAGAATTTCCCCCTGGGGACAGTAAAGTTAACCTAACCTAACATTTCCCATGTGAATGTTGTGGTGGCACAGGGGGATTTTAGTTCCAGTAGCAATACAACTACACCAACATAGTCCCTTAAGTGTTTTTAAATGCAGTTTAATTGCAATCACGATGTCGGCATGTGCGATTACATAACCGTAAAAAGTGTGCGATTTAATAAAACTCTTCTGTGTGTGCACTGCAGTCTACTCGTTGTCTCCGCCCACACCGGGCTCTCGCATGTGCCCCTAAAAAACGGATAAGCTTAGTGCATTGGGAAATGTGATTTATGAGCAGTATGCCAGTAACTTTTTAAGACAACAACCTACCGTTTTCCCCCTCCCCGACCCGCCGTTAAGCGTTCAAAACATAGTCTGACTTGCCACCTGAGCACCGAGAGAAATGCCGGCGCTCCGGTCGCTCTGTGACAGAGGCAGAGACGTGTCGTCGGCAGAGGATGCGAGACAGAAGAAAACAGGAAGAAGATAAAGAAGGTTTGGGTTTGGCTCGCTGGTCATTTAACATTACCTGTATCAGTGCCTTTTGTTGTTCAACATGTTCAACTTTTCATAAAGCCGACTTGCTTGTCACACTTTTCGTCAACCTACCAATCACAGCCTGGATTGGGCGGGACATTAAAAAAAGTTTGACGTGCTACAGCAATCATTAATGTTGAACAATATTGCATTACATACTTAGCATTAACAAATGTAAACCAATGTAAAGCTTGCATAAGGATTTAATGAATAAAAACAACCCACAGAAATGAAACAGCTGTAACTGGATTTAATATTCAACTAGTGGTAAAGTATAGGCTACTATATGAAATTACAATGAATGTAGTACTTAATATATTATTGTTATATTAACTGTATACTATTAACTAAACAGTATACTCTTTATTTTAAACACTCATGTAGAGTTCCTCCTCCAGGTTGTGGATAGAGACTCTGCATTAACAGATGGACATTAAGCCGGTGAAAGTTATAAAGAAATATTTGCTCCCTCAAGTGCCTCCTCTGTAGGGCATCACACTCCCCTTCTTCTGTTTTACTTGATATTGTTATAAATATTGTTTATTGTTTAAGTTTGTTCAAGTTGAGAAATACACATTTCAAAATGTCGGTATTTCACGCATTCCTTGATAATTAAGCAATAGACTCATAATACCATTTTTTCCATTATAATCAAATCGCAAATCACAATATTACTCACAATAATCGCAATATGACTTTCTCTCCAAATCGTGCGGCCTTAATTCCTGTTTGATTTGATTAACTGCTATGCTACCGCTTCAGTACTCTTCTAGTTGTATTTCCTGTACACTATCAGAATTTTTCTTTCCATGCAAAGTCTCTAGTCTGCATAGCAGGTTTTAGTTGTGACAATACTCAACAAGACAAATAGTTTTACATCATTTCTGTAATGCGCTGTATGGAAATGAGGCTGCTCCTTATTCCTTCATTTTGCTGTTGACATTTTGCTGTTGCTCTCTTTCTCATTGCTTTAATGTAAGGCCCCCCAAAACTCCTGCTGCCTCTTCATGGCAATTTAATGAGAGCCCGGGGTAACTAATTTTGTTTGTTGCCTTTGTTAGGAAGGTAAAATGGCAACGCTCACTAAGAATGCATATAAATATGACCTGAAGTCAAATGATTTAGTATTCTAAAACCTTTTAGTGTTTTTACATGTTGAGGTTTAGGAGTGGATTTAATTTCAAAGTTATCTTGGAGTTTTCTGTAACTGTAATATAGTACAGGGTAGCTTTTTGCCTCGACTTGCTATTGTGCAATTCTGCTATTATTAATATGTTTCTGGCCACAGAAAACAAGGTGAACAAAGTTAAACATTTAGCAGATATTTCCCTCAGGAGTTGGTGGAGACCAAACAGAGTTAAAAGGAGAGGGAATGTTAATTCAAATTCATCTTTTCGCCAGAAACACAACTCCAAATCAATGCTAATGTTACTCTGTGTCTGCTGGATGCGTAATCAGCATTTATTTGCTAATAAGTTATCTGTGAAAGCTTTTTACAGTCATAACATGTCGTGTTGTGTTTTAAAATTGTTAGGGTGCCCCCAAGTGGTACAAAATCTATTAATGCACCTTTAAAGCCAGAACAGCATAATTTTAAGATTCTCTCTCTGTAGAGTTTATTTTCTTGAGATTGTTAAGATGGAAATTTCATTCACTAAATCCAAAATACTAATCATTTAGCAGGGGAGGGCCTTTATCCTTAACATCTCCTTCCTCTTCTGGCCTCCTGCTGTCTCCTCATTCCATGGTTGAGAGCTGAACCAGGCATGTTGGCTGCTTTACCACATTGGTTTGCACCCAGTTTTTAACCATTCCAGCTATAATGGTGCACCGCTTCTGAACAGGTGCATTCCAGGTTTAACTGGGCTGTAGTGGCCAGTGGCTGTGTGCCTTCACATGGTATGCACACCTAGAAAATTTCCCAAGGCTAAATGAGAATGTGTGTGTATATATATATATAACTCTGCTCTGTTTCAGTGCTAATACATAATAGAACCTTATACACTAGGTTCTCATTATAAAGGCAAAGGCCTTATCATATTCGAGCTGCTACATTTGCATAGTAAAAAATAAATTTTTTGTAAGGTTCCCATAAATGCTGAAAGGTTTAAGATAGAGTTAATTTCCAACATTCATGTGATGAGAGAAGACAAATCGAATATGGAAATTCAAATGTTTGTTGTTCAGTTCAGTGAGGATGAATCATCAAGATTGCTGTCTATTTTAATCAAGATTGTTATGGAAGACTATTTGGTAGCTAGTCTTTAGATAATAACATTATTAAAATTAATGAACAGAACAAGGGAACATTTATAGTAACCACATCTGCAAACTGTTGAAAATATTCATTTGTAAAATATATATATAATATAGCAAAATATTCAATGTCAGTGTATTTCATTAGATTTCCTACATTATCTAAATTATTCAGATATGTGCAAAGCAAATTATTTAAATACAGTTAACTTGTGCATTGTTTTCTAGCAGTCATCTTTTTCCTCACCTTAGTTGGCACATTGCTACATTTGTTTGTGCTTTGTCACAAACTGGCTCAGGGGATGTGACAAAGAGGGAGTCAACCCAAGGACTTAGCTGACAAGTACAGAAGGATGGATGTAACCCAAGGTACTGTAGCTCACGCAACACACGCTGCGCCCCTCGCTCAAGTCTTGGCTGTAGCGCAGCACCTTTCTGTATGGTCTGTTCTGCACAAGCGCATACTTATTTCCGCCCCAATTTTTACCACGAATGTGTGAACATTGTAGTTTACATAAGATTTAAAGATAAACTTTATTTACAGCCCAATATTATACAAATACACAGGGCCTTATAGCATTAGCATAAAGACTGAAATTATAATTAAAGTCTCATTTAATTTGTTCTTGTTTCCACAAGCTAAATGTTACAGTGAGCTGCGAAAGTATAATAAGCAATTCAAACATAGCCTAAGTAGTGCAATATGAATTATTTTTTCATGTCTATAGTACTACTGACAAAAAATATTAATATTAACTTCCATTAATACTACATAAACATTAAACTCAGATCTTGATATGCATGTTTCCACACCAGTGAAAGCTGGATATTAAAGGCAAGCAGTATCAACAGTTCCATGTATGTTGTCATAGTAAGCAGGCACAAATAGAAAACCAAAGACAATAACACAACCAGCACGATTGGTGCATCTGTTTATTGAGGATGTCCACAAATGTTGCATCTAAAATGAATAAAACCGAATAAAATACCACAATATAATAAAATAAGATTAAAAAAACACAGAACAATAAAAATGTGGGTAAAGATCTTAACAGAAACATAAAACTTTGGACTAACATTAATAAAATCCTTATTTTAAAGATTATATGATTATTTAGATTAACAACGTTAAACAGCTGAAATGAATAATCTTTATTTTAAAAAAAATAATTGTACTTATTTGTCCAATAACATCATAAGTTCAACTTTTGCTGCACTGAGCTGTGATTACCTACCTGCTGCTTCTGCTGCGCCATTACTTCATCTTCTTCAAATCCCGCCTTCTAGTCTGATGAACTTTGACCTACACCAAGAACCATCGCTCACCTAACCATAACCTTACTAAAACCCTTTTCACAGAATTTGCAATTCGTCTATGGCACAGATTTGCATGTCAAAGATCACTAAAGTTGAAGTCAATGCTCTGTGCTGACACTGCAAATGAATTCACCTATTATCACCATTGCATTGATAAAAAAGCTGATTTCAGTTATAAATGTCATTAAAGGATGTCGCACTTCTTAGATTGGAAAAAATCCTGCCAATGAATGCATTCCATGGAGCATTTACGTTTCCTTCAGAAGCAAAAAAGTATTTTATTTTAGACATATTTAAAAGAGAGAGTAGCTTTGCTTGTCACTACACCAAAGCAAGACCTCTCATAGATCTTTATTTGTTGCATCAGAGAGATTATTGCCACTAGCTATCATGTTCGTGCAACAGTCCATGAAACCAAAAAGTGCAGCTATGCAATGATGTGTGTCACAGAAAGTAGAATTAGCGGTTGAGGATTTGCCACACACTGTTTAGTTCAGCATTCCATTCCAGTATGTTAGCCGATCCTTCAGGAATTAGACAGCCCATGTTCCTGATTATTCTCATTTGTTACAAGGCCTGTTTGTTTTTCCATTCCTTCATCTTCTCCTGGGGGATAAGGAGATATAGGCCATGAACACACTGTGAAGTGGTTTGTTCAGCCTAACAGCAAATTGGCCCAGTTGAACACAGGGCCTTCCCTGTAATTTAGATTGCCGCACTCAGCACTCAAGGTGAGTTAAACAGCAATAATTAAAGGTGAGCAATTCTGGAGAAATCTAACACCATGATAAATACCATGATATGGAGTGAACACCAAAACAGCAAGTAATGTAGCTAACATTAGCTGAGTTGTGGGTTATGGTGCGTTCCATTTGACATGGGAAGTCGGAATTTCCCGAGTTTAAAGTTCAAAATTTTAACGGAAACGCCCCCTTATGTCGGATTTCCAACTTGGAAAGTCAGGAGAACCGCACTTCCCCGACTTTGTGATCCAAGATGGCTGTCGGGCTATAACAGTATAGCTATAACAATAACAGTTAGTGAAAGCTGTAGTTTATACTGTTTATTAGCACTTCTGTGTACTTGTGACTCATAGAAATGTTTGTACACAAAGTGCTGTCCAGTTGCTGTGTGTGGACGTGTTGCTACAGTGTTTAGTGTGAGTAAATACCGCACAATGCGTTTTGTGAAGTGTGGTGTCCGAACGATAATGCTGCGATGATGTGTTGAGAAGAAATCCGCTTGACACTGTTCTTGATTATAAAAGTTTATTACATCAAAGAATTCAGCATCAATTACAAGCTCTGCAGCAGCTTGGAGAGTGACCCAGCCCGATGACCACTCTGTCTCTCTGTACATTGAACACAGCTTATATAAGACATGTTTAGGTCTCTGCTAAATACCATATAAGGGCACAGTGCTGTAGACTAAGTGTAACCATCTGTTAGACACCACTTCCCCTACCACTGTGTCTCTCTCCAGCTCTGGGTCAGGGGTCAAATTCTATAGGAGGGTTCACTCTTGGTTCACCCATCAATCATTACTTCCTCATAAGGGTTCACTGTTCCTCTCACCAGCTGCAGAGCATTATATTAAACTGTAATGTCAAAAGCATATGTTATACACCACAGAAGCTAACATGAAGCTAACACGCAGAGTGGACAATATGGCCAGCACACCAGCTCCAGAGAGTGATAGCTCTCCTGCAGCTTTAGCTAATGTCACAACAACAGCATGTCTTGGTGAACTAGAAAGTAAGCTGAAAGTCCATTGGCAAGTTATTTAACGTTACTGACACACAGATCATGGCTGGACCGGCTTAAATAGAGTTCTGTGGCGGGGTGCAGGTCACCTTGTTTCACATTTACAGAGCCAGGGCTCAGTACAAAAACTGGATTGTTTCCAGCGCTCACACTGAACATAGACCTTGAGGAGATATTCACTGAATTTGACAAAAGACGTGTACTGGATTGGAATTAATCACGAGGTAGCCTCCATTTTTTTAGGCAGGCTTCATTATGGGGTGTTAGCTGGGAGGTGGGCACCATCAGAAAGGAAATCCTTGTATTTACTACTGGAGCTTATAAATATCTCCCCCTCTAGATTTCAGTGATGTGATGCTGATTAGAAAAATGAAAGATGACAATGATAGAGGGAGGGGCATTACAGTAAAGCTGAGTTCCAATGGTCTCACACTGAAGCAGCAAAGGTTAATTAGATTCTGTCACCCCTTGTCGGGCAATGTTTAATATGCTCAGATCACCCCTTGTGCGACATTGTTTAATTTTCTTCTTTGGAGAAAATTAGGGTTTCATCTTGTTGTAATCAGTGCACAACAACATTGAGAACCTACTTGACAACTAAGACTGTTTGTGCAAGTTCAAGGGATTGTTGTTTCTTGATTTTTGAAGAACACAATTCAGAGACTAATATGGAAAAGAATAGCACAGGAAATCCAACATTAGATAATTATGTCACTCACCTTGTCGAGTAATCCCATGAGCTTACAGAGTCTGGGACATGACGCATCCTATCTAGCAAAAAGAGAAAGATTTGGATTTCCACAATATAAATAAAAAACGCTTAATCCTGTTTTTTGAGAAGCACAGTGCACGTCAGACTTTATGTTATGTAACTGACGGAAGTACACACTACTTATCCATCAGGAGCTAAGAAAGAGGTCGGGGTGTTTTGTCCCTGGGATTTGTGTCAACAGAATAATGTTCCTACACTCACTAGCTCAGTCCTCTGTGTTATGGCAAGGCTCAGACACTCCCTGTGTTTGTGTTTATCTCTTCCTCATCTGGAAGCTGCTTTGGTTTGCACCGAGCCCTGATGGATGGTGCTGGACTGGCAGCAGTGCAGCAGCCAGGACTGTTTCCAGATGAACTGACCTTGTTGTACTGTGCTGATTAAGCGAGGGAGTGTACAGTATTGACTCATCACCAACACCAACACCCCTTGAACCTGAGCCCCCTCCCTCAGGAAACCAAATGTAGATTATTGTTTTTATGCATTGTCAGTGTGGGTGCACTTATACATGACCCTGAAGGGACTATTTCACTGACATAACCAGCATTGTGAGACCGGGCATGTCAATTTCAACATGTGTATTGTAGCTGAAATGTGTAAGGTAGCATAAAGTGCTACTCTAATATGTACAGATACAGCAGCATATTTGTTCACTGTCTCCAGTAGACATATTCCAGATAAATATATAAAGTATAGATCTTTCATCCAGATTCTATTACTATGTAAAGTATTGACATTTTCAAGTAAATGTCCAATGCGCTATTCCCTGTCTGATGTGGAAAAAAAAGCAATAGGGCAACCACAAAGAGAAGAGTGCCACGTATACACACTTAAAGTGACAGAAAATCCAAAGAACTTGTCAGTGTTTGATTGACAAATGATCTCTGAGAGGAGCAGTGCAGGAACACCAGCGTGCAATGTGTGCTTAGTGCCGAATGGCAAAGAAGGCTATTTAATGTTACAAGGATCTAGAGAGGATTTTAAGGAACACCAAAGTGTTGAATTCTGAATAAATAAGAAAGCCAGTATAATATAAATGGTCATATTAATAGGTTGTGTAAATATATAAATGAACCACTAATGTGTCTATTTACAGCAGCAGCTACAGTAGATACATGATTCTAAATCACTTTGAAATTGACTCTTCTCAAAGCCACGTCCCCCTTAGTTACTGTTGCTAAGTCCGACAAACTGTTGGACTGCGCTGCCGCTCTCTATTAATGCACTCCCTGGAGAAATATTGTCTAATTTTTGGAAAAAACTATCTCGGAAAGACAGTTTTGCTGTTGCACTGTGCATTTAAAGGTTTTATTCAGGCTTTCAAACTGACAAAAAAAATTAAATAATAATATCTTGGAAAATGACAATGACTTCTTTGGCATTACAGTCAATTGAGCGCAGCCATAAAAGTGTCGGACCTCAGTCCTATTCTGCGCTGTGCTTGGCCAGCTGCATATTTGGGGTGTGGCTTAGAAAAGGGTCAATTGTTTTTGCTCTAGCTAAACAATAGCTAATTCTGGTAGCATTTGTTGAGCTTGCTTAAAGAGGTGGTATTATGCAAAAACAGTGAGCTGCAGCACACAGCTCTCCTCCCCCTTCCAAACACTAGCTAACCTGTCAGTGGAAATAAAGTTGTTACTGTGATGTAGAGACAGAGCTCAGTTAAAACTTTATGGATGAAAGATACTTTTGTTACAGATTAATAACTCACCACTCTGAAACTCTTGTTCCTGTCTATGTTGCCAAGCTGGTCGGCAACATGTACAGCTGAAACAAAGCTGTGTTTACCGGCTTCTCTCTGACCCGCCCTTCTCTGCTTCTGATTGGCTAGTAGTCCTTAACTAGGAACTGCGCATGTGCAACTCCCAACAAAGATCATTTAGAGACAAGATGTATCACTCCATAGCTAAAAAGAAGCCTTCAACACAGGGTGAAAAGAGGAGCTGCAGCAATTAGTGATGTGTGGATCGATCCTAAAGTATCGATATTTCTGATACCAACGTTTCCTGCTCTAGGATCGATACTCCTATAAAAGGATCGATATCTAAACTCAGTAATTTGGAGTGAGTGTGTGTTTTATTAAGTATCTTTCTATCACCAGGATGGTCTAATTATACACAGTTGATAGGAACTACTTTTCCTTCCGCCTGTCAAAGTCATGCTTGCACTACAGCTCTGTGACGGAGCTTCTTTGAAGTGAGCCGCTGCAGCTCTTTACATTTCCGATTGAATACTGACTCTGGCCGACTGTAAACACCGTCACGTCTGGCTGTATTTTAGCTGTGAAGGTAATAATGACGCTGTGTGTGATGTGTGTGCAAAGACAGTGAAATACTTTTACAACACAGCAAACTTCGCTAAACATCTGAGATTAAGTCTGTCACAATAATATGATGATGTTATGAAGCGGCAGTTCTGAGCAGGGTATTTTTATTATAATTAAAGAATATGACAGTAGTTAATGTCTTGTCATTATGCAGCTATTATTTTGAATTAGCAAGGCTACAGCCTACATCTTATTTTTCTAATAAATACAGGGGGGGAGGTCACATTAAACTAGAAATAAAATATGTAACCTGAAAATGAGCATAATACCACCTCTTCAACAGTCAGGCGGCATGTGATTGGCTGAAAGGTGAGTGTGCAGTGACAGTGAAACGTGTCATTATTAAATAAAAACAGACTTTTGAAAAAGAGCATTGTGATTGGTAATAAATAACATTTTAAAATTATGAGTTTTAATATTTTCTAAAATTATTTGAATAAATTGCTTACTTTACATATTTTACACAATTTATTCATATGAGTATTTATTTTATAATGACTTATTTATTTATTTAATACTGAACACTTTGGGGCTCCAGAATTTAGTTTTACTGCAACAAAAAATCCCCAAAATTACATTTTTGCCGTCTTGTGACGGGAAGTCATTGTGGTGTTTACACTACGTGACTGATCAGTGACAGGGGGTCACACACTACACGATCTGACAACGGCTCTGTCACCCGACGCTGGTCTTCAAACCATGTTTTGTCAAGAAAACACACATGAAAAGTGAAACAGGAAATGAGGCGACGAATGTGAGAATCTGGATGAAAGAATGGATCAGCACACGCTGGTAGCAGCGATCGTCTGAGCTACAGAGAGAGCTGGAGGGGAGTTAAGTGTTTTGCAGTGTGAAAGTAGCTGCCTGTTCTCACTGGCTGGATGTGGATGTCGAGTCGGCCGACTCCTCCAGATATTTGGTATGCTAGATATCTGGCTGCCTGTGATGTGTCAGTAATGTGTCAGGGAGCCGTTTTGATGCGTTGTTGATTAGTTCACACATAACACTGGCTAACGCTGATCGATCACTGATTTACCCCTGTTCACAGCCTGTCAGTCGCCGACTGGTAAATCGGGCTTAAAATCGTGTAGTGTGAACTAGGGGTCTATTGCCCAAGTGGCCAGAAAAAATAGCTAATTACAACTACTTTTATTAGTCATTGAGTAGCTGTTTCATGGATAGGTAAGTAATACTTTTTAAGTCAAGTACTTAATAGTAACAGTACTCAGCTTTGCATTAGAGGATGTTCCCCGGGACAGCGACTTGCATCAACCTGCATGTGAAGATACGACAAATAGGCCTGACAGAAATGGTATGGTGTTAAATTATTTCTCTTTTTAAAAGTAGAAATGTAACCACTTTATACCACTGGCATAAAGAAATCAGATTCAACTCCATCTGATCCTACTCTTTAATTTTCTGAACTATGGCATCCAGAAGAAGTAAGTCAGCCATGATGTGCCTGGTCACACTTCCCACTGACCTTATTATGTCCTTATAAACCTTAAATGAGTGCATCATTTAATTTGTTTTGCAGTTTGAGATATTCATACTGATATGGTCCTGTGACCCTGCACAGATAAGCGGGTATAGATAATGGTTGGATGGATGAATATTGTGGTGTGATACAGTAGCATCAATGTCCAATTTAAATTAATGATGATATCGTTAGGCTATATGACCACATTTAGAATTCAAATTGCAGGTCAAACAGGATAATGTCAAGTGTAATTTATATAGGATTTTCAAACTGAAGATTGCTTCACAGTTATGTAACAATTGTAAATTTTGTTTGTGCTGTGAAAATTTAAAATACGAGAAATTGGTGAATGCGACAAGTTCCCCCAAATCACTCACACGAGCCACTTAAAAACAGGTCTGCTCGTACGGGTGCCTTTTGCATGAGGCCCGTTTTTATTTTGACAAAATATATTAACTGTAGCAGTGGGCATTTTCTAAAACCACAGCAGACACAGAGTGTCTCTACTGACTGACCATTATTAAGCTCAATTAGTTCTTGAAAACATTTTGCCAGCCCTCCGACAGTGTAGAAGTTTTGGGAGCCGGAGTGTTTAGAGATTGGCATTATGTAAGCAGAGAACCTGCACTCCAGTGATAACAGGGAGCTTATATGGCAGGCAGTGGGAAATCTCCATCCAGCACTTAACCTCCATGGATGAGAGATTATTACTGGCTGCTCTGGGTCACAATAGAGCACAACCTATGTGTCCTTGGGGCACATTTATCCATATGTCACGCTACTGTTAGATTTACATTTTACACAGCATCTTTCCATTAAAGCTGCATCACACAGCAATGAGTTCTATCAATCAAGATGATGTCAAATAATTTCAAATATATTTATTTGTTTGTTGAGGCTGCTTATATATGTAGTTTGAATATTTATGATACTACTGACATTCCTGTGTTAAAAATTATCCAAAGCACGTCCAGTGTGCTCACTTGCTGTGTCTCTTGATGGTCCCTAATTACTGCACTGATGTAAAAGTGGCTGTAATTTGAATGAGCAGTTAAATAAAGTTTAGTTTTATGATTTACTCCAAAGGAAGTTGATTTCAGGAGATTCCTGATGTTTCATTTCATACCACTCTTAAATGGTGTCATTATTTTCAACATGACTGAGTGTCAAAGTATGTGTATGTTGCCTATTATGTGGGCATGCTAAACAGAAACTATAAATAAAAAATACTAATTTACTACATCTAGTATACCAATTATAATAATAATTCATGTCATTACAATTATTGTATTATAGGCTATTATAATGATTAACACTCTTCTACATAGGGAATATATTTCTTGTCATGCAGTAGTTATTAACTTACACATAATCTGCCACAATGACTACTTTCAATGTAGCATATTCACATCTAGTTTATACCTTTACCAGCACGCTTTTTATTCTCTCTGAAGCTACGAGAATTTTTTCAACCACCGTCTATGATACAGTGACCCAGAGGAAACGCTGCTGTTGAATGCGTACTACTGTTTGAGACTACTAACTCTGAGATTTCACACTAACATTGTATATTTGAATAAGGAGCTAGATAACACTGAACCTAAGGCCATGTTAGATTCTTGTTCAGATCACATTTATTTACATGTCACCTCTGGTTAAATAATTTCCTATGCGCCTACTGTAACTGCAGACAAGGGGCTCATAGGTGTATTTAGAACATGTTAAATACTATAGTTTAACCAGTCATTAATATTAGCTCTCTTGCACTGATACATTAGCTGCTGTCAGTGATGTTAGAGAATATTTAGAAGTGATGAATTAGGGAGAAATGAGAGGACTGTTCACTAGAACTGCCTCACTGTTTCAAAAATAAGTCTGCAATCATATCTGTCAGCAGCATAGAAAGCCTAAATCACTCACTTCCGTTTCCGGCCCATGGGACCTTATTTCGGAAAAAATATGTATGGTAGTCAATGGCGAGAGAAAACTTATTTTTTGATCCTGTTTGAACTGTGTCCTGAATTACACATATGTTTGTCAATTTAAAAGATAATTTTGTGTGTCTAGAAAGTCATACAGTACATCTCTCGTCTCGCACAATATACGTCACCAACATATTAACAGGGTAATGCTAGCTAACATTCATTGCTTTGTTGCTGCTAGCTAGATAACTTAGCTATGTTCCATGCAGAAATATATCTCACCTGATGTGTTTATTCCAACGACTCTGTCCTTGCATCACCTTTACACCTGTAAGTGTAAAAGTTCAGTAACTTTAACTTCGGAGAAAAAGTTACAAAGTCCCAATTTCGGTCTTTGTAATTATGTATTTTCACAGTTTTATACCTCAGCAGTTTTACATCAAACTGCGACTTTCTTGACATTTAAATATTTTAAATTGACCATCATCATATGTGTAAGTCCAATTTAACCGAGAAAAAAAAAAAAGAAATAGTTGTCTCTTGCCATGGACTACCGTACATATTTTTTTTTCTTTCCAAAGCGAGGTCCTATGCTACACCGGAAGGGGAGGGATTTAGGCTCTCTATAGCCTCCACCACTCAACTACTGTAACATTATACACACTGTTGTGACCCAGGAGGAAGCCGGGAGAGGGCTATGAAAAAGGGGAGGGTTAGCAAATATGGTCATGAATGTTTTCAGGAGAAGAAGATATGAGGGCTATTTTTATTATTATTTAAGTTTGTTGTTTCTCCATGCTATGATAGACTCCGGTCAGCTGAAAGTTTTGTTTTGTGCTGCAGCAGTGTTATCAACAGGGGAGGGAGTAATCTGACTCTCCGTTTCTTTATTAATTGTCATAAATTGGCTGTTAGAAATGCCGATACTGATTTTTTGGGAATTATCTGCAATTAGCTCATATCAATAACATCTACTCAACGATAAATCGGTTGAGCTCTAAAAAATGCACAATGCACCTGTTAAATTTAATAGATGTATAGAGTATAATTGACTGCTGATTTTTATTATGGGATGTTAATATTTATTATGCAAAGAAGCTGGTAAAAACCGTATATTATAATATGTGCGCCATGATACACACATAGATAATGCAATAAAAATGAACAGAATATATGAAATAGATCAATCTGCAGGAGAAAATTTTTCTTTGAAGATACTTTGGCTGCATTCATATTGCAGATAAATATACTTGCAGTACACAGTGTAAGTGAACAGTAGTTATTTCCCGGGACATTCAAACATATTTGCACAATATAGTCTCTTTATATTCCGCAAATATGTTGTGGTAGTGAAAAGCATTATCCTGCTTTTGGCCTGTACTATATTCATAAATCCCAAAAAGTTAAAATAACTGGAGCCTCTGCTGAAGAGATCAAAGCAGCAAAGAGGAGCAACGCTGAAAAGCTACAAAACAGCTTCACAGCCAGCGACCCTGAGTCAGTGTGGAGAGACCTTCAGACTCTCACACTCACTAACCACAGGAGACCATCCCCCAACTGTGCAGACCAGCTGGCCCCCATCTTCACATAGATCTTCAACAGATCACTGGAGCTGTGTGAAGTTCCCTCCTGCTTCAAACGCTCCACAGTCATCCCGGTCCCCAAATACTCTCCATCTCTGGATTAAATGACTACAGGCCTGTCACCCTGACATCTGTAGTCATGAGGTCCTTTGAAAGATTGGTGTTGGCCCACCTGAAGGACATTATAGGCCCCTAGCTGACCCCCTGCAGTTTACCTACAGGGCTTATAGGTCAGTGGAAGATTACATCCTGCAACATCTTGACTCTCCAGGGACATATGCAAGGATCCTGTTGGTTCCAGCACGGAATTCAACACCATCATCCCAGACATCCTCAGCACCAAACTCACCCAGCTCACTGTGCCAGCCTCCACCTGTCAGTGGATCACAGACTTCCTGACTGACAGGAGGCAGCAGGTGAGGCTGGGAACATCACATCGAACACCTGGACTACAGTATTAGCACTGGAACCCCCTAGAAGTGTGTGCTCTCCCCGCTGCTCCTCTCCCTCTACACCAACGACTGCACCTCAAGAGACCCATCTGTCAAACTCCTGAAGTTTGCTGACGACACAACGGTCATCAGCTGCTGATTCACTTTTACACAGCCATCATCCAGTCTGTCCTCTGCACCTCCATCACTGTCTGGTTTGGATCTGCCACCAGAAAGGACAGGAGCAGACTACAACGGACAGTCAGGACTGCAGAAAAGCTCATCGGTGCCAACCTGCCCTCCAATCAGGACTTATACATTTCCAGAGTCAGGAAATGGGAAACATCAGTGCAGATCCATATCACCCTGGACTCAACATGTTCCAGCTTCTCACCTCTGGTAGGCACCGAAACCAACATACTCAGGAACAGTTTCTTCCCACAAGCCATCACTCTAATGAACGGCTGTCTGTGCCTCACAGTGTCCGGAACAATTCCTGTGCAATAACCCTGTAACTCTGTTTCATCAGCCAACTGGCTACCACTTATTATTTATTAATCATTCTCTATTTCAGAGCTGTTCATATTGTTCATATTATCATATTGTATATTATATATACTGTATATCAAATCCACCTTCCTCAAGTACATAACAGCTGCACATAATACTACTTTATTCCAGCATTTTTTGCACTTTGCTCCATCACACTGTGTACATGTGTACATGTATGCATGTATGTGTACCTGTATATCTCATCCACCTCCGACATAATACATAATAATAATAATTTTACTCCTGCATCCTTTGCACTCTACTCATTGCACTATTGTCTCAATCTGTCTATATTGTTTGTGTTTATAGTGTATATATATGTGTTCTGTAAACTGTAGCCTGTGTGTGATTTTATTATTGTATAATTAAGCACATCGTGGCAAATAAACTGTCAGAATAAAGTGTCTGATCACACTAAACCCACAGAATTCTTCTGCAGAGTCATCATCCCCTCAAGGCTGAACTATTGTTGTTATTCCGCATATATAGTTCTGTCTTGTTCTTTTCTCAGGTTAATCAGAGCGATCCCTTTAATGCTTGTTTTTATATCAGCCTTTATCAGCCCTCTTGAAGTTAATGCTCCCTCGGCTGTCCACCTTGAAGGTTTATGAGCTCATCAAAATTGACTTAAATGCTCATTAATTCCCAGATGACAAGCTGTAAACTCCCAGGCAGATGTGAGCATCTGGGATTCAGTTGCAGAGTTCTGATAATAGCAGAACATCTTCTGTCTCTCTGTGTTCTTGTTTTGACGCTTGTGTGCCTATCAGACACAAGCACTGTTGTTGCTGCTGTTAGAAGATTATGCATTTGAAAAGAAAAGCTCTGTTTGAGGAGTAACGACTTTAAATAACTCTTTCCCCAATAAAGAACACAATACATTTCCCTGTGAAACACTTCTCACTGTAACTCTACCTGGCACTATGTTTGCTGAAGTTGGAGCTTGTGATGTGTAGTGAATGTATTGTAGAACTGGCCTCAGTACTGTCAGCTGACAGCAGCAGAGAGCAGGCCAAAGGTTTCCAGAAACAGCATTTTATCTAGTGTACCAGTCGGCATCAGTCCTCACTGGGGGATGCTTCAATGACAAGTGGCTGCCTTTTCCATTACTCAGCGAGCTGCAACAATTAGGCACCAAGAGAGGATATATTGGTGTTTTAGTTATGGCTTCCATTCACCCTGACGGCCATGTCCTGCCCCCCTATCCCCCTGGCTCTGTTCTTGAAGTATTGCAGGCGATTGCCAGTGGGGGGTAATGACGACACATGGTGGCTCCGCTTTAATCATGAGAAGCTGCAGTCTCTCTTCATTCAACTTACAATGTAAATTTCCAGCTAAACTGAGACTTTTTGAAGACCCTTTTTTCTCTCTTTCTCTCTCTCGCCATTCACCGGTCATGTGCAGAGCTTTGCATGCTGCCGAAAACTGCACACACGTCGCGGTTCCTTGCGGGTCTATTTTAAGTAGCCAGCGGTTTAAAAATGCTATAATATTCTTTGCATGGTTCATCAACGGTGCTAAATTATCCGAAAGTCCCACGAGGTGCGGACAACTCGGCACAACACCAGTTGGGGCTCCGTCTCTTCTGCCACTACACACCATACATGCTACGACTACACATGCGCACTGATGACCCAGGGTTCGGATTACAATTTTGGATTTATTCACACACTTTAAAAGCATTTATTGAAATCCTGCCAATAAGGATGCCAGATAAAAAAAGGCAGTTATAAACAGTACATTTTGCCAGTTGAATGTTGGAAATTGAACAACCTTTACATTACTTTACATCACTGCTGTTGAATAACAAATGTGGTTAAAATATTTAAACGTTCAGTGTGTAATATGTGTATAAAGTGTATAAAGACCTTACATAATGAACCGTTATGTTTTTATTACCTTAGAATGAGTCATTTCTATCTACATAACTGGCGACAGTTTCACATACTCACAATAAAGCAATGTGCTGCAGTGCGTGTGTTCCGGTGTTTGACCTGCATCCATCTGACGGCTCTTTCAGAGGTGTGTCAAGCAGGCTCTTTTCAATGTCATTCAGAATATTTCAAAGTAAAAGCTCTCAATTCAACTGGAAATAAGGCATTGATGCAAAAAACGTTCTCACACTTTTATTTTGTAGTCAAAACCACTAAAGCGGAAGTGATTATGTGAGTAACTGTTGCTGTCATGACTGAGATTCATTTCAGCACCGCTATCCAAGTATGTATTTATTTGAATTTTATTCAGTAATCTGGCCGCAAGTCAGACATTATTGCTGGCGGGCAGTTTTGGTGAGGGTCCATAATCACAGAGAGAAGTAACATGTTTCCCTTGTCAATGTTGTAAAATATGTAACGTTATTTAGATTGTAATTTCATGTAATGTTATTTTCCAACGCTGTATTTTGGTTTTGCTAAATTTGCTAATTGAACAAAGTGGAGAGGACCCTCGATCCTCACCTGACTATTCGTTTGTAAACTTCATCTATTATGTGGAATGATTCCCAGTGGCCCACTCATATTTGAATGACAAAGGACCTATGATCAAAACATAAAAACATTAAACATTATATATTTAACATTAAAACATCAAGGATCACTGTAGCATTTATGATCTTGGGAAGTTGGCATGCTAGCTGGCTAGCTCTGGAGTCTACCTTATTGGTTTTGGGCTTTGCTACATCTGCATTAAGCTTTGTTCACCTTCTAAAAATGAATTTATCAGGCTTGATGGTACCCTAGCTTCCCCCCTGCTTCCAGGTTAGATGCTAAGCTAGGCTAATGACACAGTGTTTGCCCAGGTGTGTATAACCTTGAAGCTAACCCTGACCCCTAACCCTCCCCAACCCTTTAATGTGACCTTAGCTAAAATATGTACAACATATCTGTACTGACATATTTTACCTGTTTGTTTCTATGGTATGTGCAATACTGTAATTTACCTGTTAAAATATGACTGTGTATTGTTGTCAATTCCTGTACTGGAAGGTCACATGTAGAGAACAGAAAGTCATTCTAATCTACTTCCTTCCTGTTCATATCTGTTCTCCACAGCCTCTGTTGTTGTCTCACAATGCACTCAGTCTGGTACATTCTGATCATGTCTCATCTCCTGCTCCTCGCCCCCCCCCCCCTTTCTGCTCCCTACCTGGCACTGAGCTGTGTGTGCTGATTCAGCCCATTGTGATAATGCATATATGAGAGTTTGCGGCCCTGATTTGAAGGCATTAAAAGGCAGCGGGCAGTGGACAGAAGGAATCTATCTTTTTGCCAAATGCAACGTGCAGCTCAGTAGGAGCTAGCGTGCTGATGGACCCCCTCTGGTCTACAGTACGGCACTATTCATGCTGCTACAGAAATATGCCATATCATCTGCATCACCTGCTGTTTGATTTTGAATAAAAATACACTACTATATTTTCTTGAACTTGATGAAATGTGCATTATGAACCACTTCAATGTGCCTCTCTCTTTTTATGTTGCAGGCGACACGCCTCATTGCCCATAGAAGTCTCAGAGATTCCTCTAAACCTTATTGCCCCTCCATGTAGAAGAAGTTACCCCTGTCGCAAATGGAAGTCTGCATCTTTTGGGTAAATCGAAGGGTTTTTATTTTAGTCACCTTTTCTTCATCTGAGCACAACTTTCTAAGTCCATTTCCTGACTCTCTCATTACAACAGTTTTTGTCCTGGTGCTAGTTTATCACTCTGTTTATCAGGCTGATAAAACATCTATTCCTGACGCCGCCATTCCCCATGTTGCTGTTGAGTGTTTCTGTGTTTGTCACTCTTTTCCTTTTCCTTGTGAAGACTTCCACTGCCTTCTGTGCACAAGCTGGTGGGTGGCCTTCTCAACCTCCAAATCCACTCAGATAGAAAATGAACAACAGCCATCACAACCACAGACTCGCAGTAGAAGCACAGTAGGGGAACAAACTACTATCTGGGATATAGCCGGCATAACAGACCCCTGTAATGACACAA
This sequence comes from Micropterus salmoides, assembly GCF_014851395.1. Taxonomy (NCBI): domain Eukaryota; kingdom Metazoa; phylum Chordata; class Actinopteri; order Centrarchiformes; family Centrarchidae; genus Micropterus; species Micropterus salmoides. The sequence continues at coordinate 37,934,850 of NW_024043372.1, forward strand.
CTCTTCCTTCAAATTGCCTCTGTCTTTCAGGATTACTTCATGAGTGGGGAAAGAGTTGAAGGATATCTTAGAAAAAGAGTTACAAGCCTTGCTATGCTGCTACAATTTTGTAAATTATTGAGAGCAGCGTTTGCATAAAGCATCTTGCGGCACACACCGTACAGTATTGCCCTGTCTGGCTGTCCATGCGGCCATCCTCCTCTGTGGAGGCTTTTTCTTGGAGTTCATTACATCTGCTCAGCGAGGTCCAGAGAGCTCCTCTGCAAACGAGGAGAGATGGGGAGAGATGAAAACCCTGAGAGCGTTGAGCAGTGGGACATGGGCTTCAAAAGCTTCATGGCAATTTCAAAGAGTTTTTATTCTTGATGCCGCCCTCGCTATATCTATCAAGTATCCAGCACTGAGCTTGAGAGTAATTCTAAAGCAGGTTTTGGTGTGTGAGGGAGGGTGGGCGTGTATGAAAATCTCACCCTATGTATTTGCCCAGGGAGGAAGGAGATACTGAAAGTCTTAATGAGTCGTGTTTGTTCACAATGTTTATTGATTCTAATTAGCCATGGAGAAGAAAAGAGGTTCAAGGAATGAGTGCTAAACACTTGTGATTACAGTGAGGTCTTGAGCTGTCCCACTCTATTAGGAAGTATTTGGAAAAGAACATTAGGAACAAATTCACATCAATTGCAATTGCCCAGGGACTTGTGTTCTGAATGACGTTTAGGTCAAGCTGGAACTTACAATAAGAGGTAGGTGTGTAGATTAGATAATGAATACAATTATGCTTAACCCCTGAGAGGCATAGAGGAAGTGACACATTATTGCAGGTTAAATCACACTGTGATCCAATATGCTGCTGTACAGTGAAGCAGCGTTAGAGACAGATTATTGGGCTTTCATATTTGGCAGATACAAGATTAGGTGTTAGCAGCAGGAAAAGGTAACAGCAAGAGATATGAATACCCCTTCTTTTGGACTTTTCTGGCCTTGTATGTGTAGATGCATGGAGATCCTGCTCTTTACTGAACAGTATTACAAAGCTCAGTTCACTTTTATTAATGTTTTTTATTAAAGGATTTATGGTGATTCAAACTGTGAGAACACGCGGGGAACTGTTTTCATTTTGTTGCAGCACTTCAGTAGAAGGTATAACATTTGAACTTACATTAAAGCTGCTTTAATTGACTTTGTTGGCCAGTTGAAGGCCAAAAAAAGTAACTGCGATGTCCAAGGTTAAAAATGAAATTAAACCTCAGCTTCAAAGCTGACATGAACAAGAGGTCCTCTATGTGCTTAAAGACCCCTCCAGCCAGCCAACGTTCTTTCTCAAACAGAGAATGGGGGTGTGGTTAATAGTCGGACGTAATACATTACCATGACAACCAAAAACTGAAGGTTGGAGTGTTCACTAACAATATGCTGTGTTAACATCACTACATTGTAAAGTTTAGTACACTTTACTGTCTGGCAGAGATGGGGACTCGAGTTAGAGACTCGTCCTCAAAAAACTTCAGGCTCGACTCGGACTCGAGGTGCAGGACTCGTGAACAATGTTTATTTTTAGGAAACGTCTGATGAGCTTGCCGTTATTCCCTCCCTCCGTTACCTAACGGAGGGAGGGAACGGAGCATCTGCTGCATCTGCTGCGCTCGGCCGCACGTGAGAGAGGACAACAAACACCAGCAGCTACTCCGCCATTCATCATAAACTTTGGCTTTAAAACTTCATAAAGCAAGACCCAAACAAAGACGCACTAAGCTTGCTTCTTGCTTCAGCTACGACCTTCAGCTACGGAGGTTAACTCTGACTGTCGTTCGTTATGAAAAGATGAATGAGCGTTTGTTTACTTGCCAAACTTGTGGTGGTCGATTAACGTAATCTTTACGTCCCGCTGGCTGCCATCACGTTAATTATTACCGTTGGCTAGAAAGAGGCTACAGGTTTATTGTTGATTATGCAACGTCACAGTTTTATTTAGTTAACGTTACACTGGGTTTAAGAGTTTGGGGAGTGTGTTGACTTACAGTATTTAATAAACCATCAATAATTACATTGCACATTACATGGTTGTGCTCTGTAAATGAAAAACAGGTTAGAGTTACAGAATTCCTTATAGCTATGCAGTTTTATAAGCAACCTGGATTGAACGCAGCAGGTGATACAACATTCGTAATAACAACGAGAGACTTGAGACTTGACTTGGACTCTAGCTCAAAGACTTGACTTGGACTCTAGCTCAAAGACTTGTGAGCATCTCTGCTGTCTGGCAGGAGTAGCCATTACTTACCCATGATAGAAACTAATGTGCACGAATCAGCTGTTATCAATCATACAGTGGATGGTCCTGTTACGCACTGCACACAATAACTCCCACTACATTTTATGGTGCGCTTACTTTACCGCGGGGGTGTGGGGGGGTTGGTAAAACGGACGTCAGTAAAATGCATGTTGCAGACTGTATATAAGAAAGTGCGACGCGTTTTCTGTCATCTGTCCTTCAACACCGCATGCACAGATGCCATAATGAAAATGAACAGCACACAAAACCAAGAGGAAGAAACTAAAACATAAATGAAGACCCTCTGTTAGCCAACTGTCTGCAATAACTATGCTAGCTAACTACACCTGGCTAACTACAACTGGTTAACTTAGCTAACTAAACTAGAAAGACAAACCAACAATCAGACACAGAGAGACATACCGACTGTAAGTAAATTACATGATAAATTGGTTAGCTAGCTCACAACGTTTGTCGGTTTGATGCTCCGACTTAACGAAACATGACGGCGTGACAGTTTTTAACGAGGCATGACAGTGCACCTGCGCAAGCTTGGAGAATGACGTATGACTTATGGAATTACTATAGTCATACATCACAACCCCGTTTTAACAACTAAGCAACTTTGAGCACAAAATTAAGCTATTTGGCAAAAAATATTTGGCAAACTATGTGGGTAATCAACATTGTAAGGAAATGACTCAGAAAAATTTGATTAAAAATGGAAATTTAAACATCTACAATTCTATGACAACTGGGCAACTGCTGATGCTGCTTATGTGTGGGGCAGCAGCACTAAACTAATTTAACTACATTTCCCAGTAGCAGTTGGGTAACCTAGTTTTAAAAATCAAAACTTCCCCCGTCTTCTGATTTAGGAAATGTTGAAGAAGTGCTGGTTTGACAGTACGGAGCATAGAGAGGGCGTGACTGCATCCACCAGTGCGCAGTTAGAAGCTAAAGAGCCTTCCCCAACACTGGCGAGATGATGGAAAGCTCCAGAACAGTTGCTCATGGTGTTGTTTACAGTAACTTTGTCAGACCATCCATTGTTTATAGGAAATATGTTCATTTATTTGAATATTTTAAGAACTATGTGTATTATGCTCTGTACGTGTTACGTGTTCTGTACATGTGCTATTTAGACTCACTGATGTTCAGGTCTGCACCTCCTCAGTAGTGTTTGTCACCGTGGTCCCTCAGATAAACCAGGCTGTCTCTGCATATTGCCAGATTTGAAAAAACAGTCATTTTAAGTTTGGAAAAAACCCTTTAACTCCATAGAAATTCCACATATGGTATGACAATTTGCTTGTTTTTCATTGTGGTCTGCTTTTCCTTTTGATCTGCTGTTCTTTTTTAATGGAAGCTCAGCGAGGGTAACTGCAGGCTTTCAAAGCCTTCCAATGTCTGATGTCTTTGTATTTGTCTACCCAGTGGTATATGGTCTAGGGATGCCACGGTGAGGAAATGTTTCCACCGGTTAATAAACTTGTGACAACACCAGCGTTGCCGATTACACCTGACATTTTGCAAGAAAAGCACTTACTTTGATCTTTAAAGTTAGCTCTTTAGATCTTCCCCTTACTTGGAACAAAACGCTTACTGTGTGTGTAAATTAGATGTGTTGCTGCGACAAAGTTTAGAGATTGTCTCATTAACGGTATCAGGTTCCCTATTAGCACCGAAATATTGCCAAATAGGCGCATTTGCTTTTTGCTATGACACCAAATCCTCCGCTATCGTCTTGTCGCTCAACTCTCCTTTCTCTCATCACACGAAATCTGCTCCTCTGTACTGCAACTCTGCTGCTGTTGCTGTATGGCCCAGGCACTTTCAGTTTGCAATTGTAGCGTTTTTCATCCGAAGTATTGATAAATGTACTAAATGGGTTTTATAAAAAAAAAATGGAAAAGACAAGGGGGGCGGCAGAAAAGTTATGTAATTGGTGTGTAATTGGTGTGTAATTGGTGTGCCCAAATGCCTAAACACAGTGTAACACCGGTAACACCAACTAGCACAGCAAGCCTAGTGAAGTCCAGATTACTTCCTTTTTGTGCTCCATTGGCTGGTATGAATCAGTAAGCAGGTAGTGGTCTGTGTAAATGGCTTTCCTGTAAACCTCAATATAAAGTGGACATTACCATCTCCCTCTTTCCATCCATTTTCTATCCGCCTACATTGTTGGAAACCAATGAACCTGTTCTGCTGTTATGTTTCTCCCGGTATTAGCTTGCCTTCAAGCTAAGAGAACACCTGGTCTTCATTCTGAACTCTCTTACTGCCTGCACTGCTGATGTCACAGGCACATATGCTGTCAGGAGTTTGCATTTTGTTTTTATTGAAATTTTCAGACATAGCCAAAGTTGTGTATTTAAGCGTCACTAAGCAGAGTTGCAAAGATTGTGGCCAATTTCTGTAGATGTTGTACAGTTTGTAGCCAGATTGTTTGTGTATTTGGTGTAGCCTGTGTAGACACTACAGTAAGTGGATTCCTTGACATTAATAAGTACATATGTAAATGTAGATGATTGTCAATTGCTTCTTTGTTCCATTCTCTTACAACTTGTATCAGCTTGTGGGGCTGTCAGGGATTTATGGGTAGTAAAGCCAGGGTATGTTTGAACAGAGCTAGTTAATACGAAGTGACATCCAACTACGTTTAACGTCAAAATTGTTAATATCTTTTCTGAATGGCAACATGTGAAGGCCAGTCGAATGTCCTGCCATCATGGAGAGCAATGAGATGCAATGAATCTTACAAACTGACTCATAACGACGCACACCTTTGGACAGCCTCTCCGCAATTGCATTCATGGGATTTTTCTGGTTGTGCAGACAAAAAGTGAATAAGTATAAAAAAGAGAGCTTCAGAGACACCTGGCCAAATCATGCATGAAGTGTGTATGTTGGATTGTGACTTTCAGGAAGTTACAAATATTGCACTCAGAAAGGTGTGGATGGAAGGGGCTTCAGACGCAATCCAAAAAGCACTCTCAAGTATACTGACACCTTTTGCACCACTAAGAAGGGCACTTATCTTAGAGTGATAGTCAACGATATTCATCAACTGTATGCCTCCCCTTGTCTGATGATAGGGATATATTTATTAATCAAGTTACCACAGGGTTCATCCATATTCTCTTGTATGGCCACATACAGTAGATGTGGTTAAAGGGAGACCTATTATACTGCATTTACAGCCCTGAATTGTTGTTCTGTGACTCCTGTATGGTAGCTCTGCATGATTCAAAGTTCAAAAAAATAATTTTCTATCTTACACTGACTCTTCATGTAGGCCTTCATTTCAGCCTCTGTCTGAAACAAGCTGTAGATGTTCCTGTCTCTTTAAGCCTCCCCTCTCAAAGCCCCCTGTCTTCTGATTGGCCAAGACTGAACCATGTTACCAGGCTGTTGTTGTCGCTGGGTGGAACAGACAGACTGAGCATAGCTGTGCGGAGCAAATGACCATATATGTCCGTGTAGCTCCGTGTGGGGGTGGTTTGGGTGTAGCAGTGTATAACATATTTGTATTTGTAGTAAGTTATTCTAGGTCATTTTCCACCTTATTTTAGTTTTTATTCACTACTTAAATCTGCTTCTCTTATCCCCACACTCACACACACGCACACACTTAGCCTATACCTCCGACGTATCACTGTAAACATGCGTCTGGTCTCGCCTCTTTATTTCTCTCTCTCCCTGTATGTGTTTCTGCTCTTGCTTTCTCCATCAGCAGTACGATTATAAAGTCGTCACATTTAATAAATTCACATGAGATTCAGTTTTCAAGTGCGCCACATATGGATCAAAACCAATGTGGTAGTAAGTGACATCTGCAATGGTGCATTCACTGTTGCGCCGTGCTTGTAAAATTCCCACCGTGTACGCGTCTTTTAAAGTAATACCAGATAATGTCTCTCTGTGTTTCAGAGCAAAGTTCAGCCTATATGGTTACATACTGATGTCTTATTGACATTGCATTTTGCTGTATTTCCATTGTATCTGCATGTGTAACCTCGTCTCAGATTTGTTTTCTATGATTGTAAAATACACACAGTGATAGACGAGTGACCCTAAGGATTATTATTCCATAAATTTAGTTTTGTGCGACTTTGCATTTGTTTCAGAATATGTTCAATTTGAATGCTTAAAGTCAAGTCAGAAAACAAACAAGTGTGCTATCAGTGTCTGACTTTATCAGGATAAGCTAAGGAATAATCTGCAGTTTTTCACCGTGCCTTTCAGGGCTTTCTATGTGTCAGAAATCCTCCTGTTTGTCAGAAGTTGCTTAATTCAGTTCACGGACTGCCTGATGCAACAAAATATGAATTTGCCCCTGGCTCATGTTGGTATTATTTTGTGCTGCATAGTGAGTGGCTGGTTTACTCAACCCACGATACCCTTGACAAATGGCTGCGTTGCTTTGCCTCTGAAATGGTATGGGAGTGGCATTGTGTGATCAGCATGCAAGCTGTGTAGGAGCAAAGTTAGCCTCACACCACTCATTCGACTGTGCCTTCATTTCATCTTGGCACACTTTGATGTCGACTGGCTCACTGATTTATCCGTCCCCTTCCAAATTGTAGCCCTACATTATTAAACTCATCAGTGCCTTATGTTTCCATTCTGTACTTTCTCTATCTCTGCTGCACCAACAGTTGTCATCTCAGCATTTAAAAACTTGTCTCTGCATTTAAAAACTTGTCATTACCGGCCTGCTCTGAGATTGTATTGAAGTCATTCACAATACCAGAGCGTGACTTGGGATTTACTTGTCTTCACACCCACAGCGCCTGATTGTGAAGCCACTGTCTCCTTTCCATCTTGGAAGCAGCTATTGTTTTGTTTGTAATTAAAATCATGTTCGATTTTCTGCATGGTGCCGGAGCTGGAAAAAAGTTGTGCATCTGTGTGATTGTGTGTGATTGTTTAGGATTGTGACGCAGCATTCGGCACATTCAGCTGGATGGGCTTTATAAATAACCACAATGCCTGTCATTGGAGCTGAGGGAATATTTATAGATTTCCATGAATACTCTGCCCCAGTTGCATTCATTTGAACACACGCAGGCATCGGCAGAAATACATTCTCTGTCACCTGAGTGGATGGCCGTTAATGAGCACATCTTCAGCACTGTTAAATGCTAATTACATCACTGTTTTGTTTCCAACTGCTATTTTGTTGTTACTCCCTACAGTACTTAGGGGCTTTTAGTTTCAACACAGTTTTCTATTCTGTGAAAATGACAATTAAACATTAAAGAGTCATTCCACTGATTTTACAAGTCAAACTTAAACTGATTAGTCAGTTTACTCAAGAGACATCACCAGAGTATTTCTACTTGTTCTTTGAAGGCAGGGTCTAACAAATGGTGTTGGGCAGTAATGCATTACTTTTTTCAGCAATGAGTAGTGTAATGGAATACAATCTGAACTTCAGTAATCCCATTACAGTTACTAATCCCTAAACTAAGAAGCAGAAATGGGACTCCAAAGTTGTTTTTACATGTTGTGCCTGGCTTGCTAATGTTAGTCGGTGGTAATCCCATGTTCAGCATGAACCCTGAGTCTTCACTGTGAGGGGAGGACTTGTGCAGTGTCACTGGGCTAAGCCTGCTGTTGATGGTCAGTAAATACCTTGAAATAAGCTGGCTGCTTAATAAAGGGATAGTAACAGGTTTTTGAAGTGTGGATAAGGACCTCCTACAGTCCCCACTTCAAAAAACCTGAACTATTCCTTTAAATTACATCTCATTTACTGTAAACCATTTATGATGTTTCAATTTAACAACAAATTTTCCTGTTGTGAAAATATACTGCTCAAAAAAATAAAGGGAACACTAAAATAACACATCCTAGATCTGAATCAATGAAATAATCTCATTAAATACTCCTTTCTTTACATAGTTGAATGTTCTGACAACAAATCACACCAAAAATATTAATGGAAATCAAATTTATCAACCCATGAGGTGGCGTATGGTCTCCTGAGGGATCTAGACCTGGACTAAAGCATCCGCCAACTCCTGGACAGTCTGTGGTGCAACGTGGCGTTGGTGGATGGAGCGAGACATGATGTCCCAGATGTGCTCAGTTGGATTCAGGTCTGGGGAACGGGCGGGGCCGGTCCATAGCATCAATGCCTTCCTCTTGCAGGAACTGCTGACACACTCCAGCCACATGAGGTCCAGCATTGTCTCGCATTAGGAGGAACCCAGGGCCAACCGCACCAGCATATGGTCTCACAAGGGGTCTGAGGATCTCATCTCGGTACCTAATGGCAGTCAGGCTGCCTCTGGCGAGCACATGGAGGGCTGTGTGGCCCCCCAAAGAAATGCCACCCCACACCATTACTGACCCACCACCAAACCGGTCATGCTGGAGGATGTTGCAGGCAGCAGAACGTTCTCCACGGCGTCTCCAGACTCTGTCACGTCTGTCACATGTGCTCAGTGTGAACCTGCTGTCATCTGTGAAGAGCACAGGGTGCCAGTGGCGAATTTGCCAATCTTGGTGTTCTCTGGCAAATGCCAAACGTCCTGGCACGGTGTTGGGCTGTAAGCACAACCCCCACCTGTGGACGTCGGGCCCTCATACCACCCTCAGGGAGTCTGTTTCTGACCGTTTGAGCAGACACATGCACATTTGTGGCCTGCTGGAGGTCATTTTGCAGGGCTCTGGCAGTGCTCCTCCTGCTCCTCCTTGCACAAAGGCGGAGGTAGCGGTCCTGCTGCTGGGTTGTTGCCCTCCTACGGCCTCCTCCACGTCTCCTGATGTACTGGCCTGTCTCCTGGTAGCGCCTCCGTGCTCTGGACTCTACGCTGACAGACACAGCAAACCTTCTTGCCACAGCTCGCATTGATGTGCCATCCTGGATGAGCTGCACTACCTGAGCCACTTATGTGGGTTGTAGACTCCGTCTCATGCTACCACTAGAGTGAAAGCACCGCCAGCATTCAAAAGTGACCAAAACATTAGCCAGGAAGCATAGGAACTCGCTCAACTCATCATTTCAAGTCAGGTGAATATTTCTGAATTTCTGAAGTGGTCTGTCAATACAAACTGGACAAGTTGAACTGACTTAAAATGCATATATTTACACTAAGTTGATGACAAAAGTTTAGTTGATTTCACTCCATTCCTGTTTGATGTTTAAAGTACAGAAGATGTTACATGCAGGTGTGGAGCTGGGTAGAGAAATTAAAGCAGTGGAATGAGTAATGTTGTACGGTAACTTGCACTGCTAATGACACTATTGAGTTATAAACTTTAGCGCAGCACAATACCAAATTATAAGACTCCTGTGTTGTTTGCTAAATGTGTGCCACATAGTCAAATGGTCTCGAATATTGCAGCTTAGCAAGACTGAAATAGCACAGCAGCATAGCTTTCCACACGCAAGACAATTAGATTTCATTTCCTGTTTTTCAATTTAAATAGTTTACTGTGTCCACTAATAAAAGGATTCTTCCCTCTCAGCCACGGGAGATAATGAGTGTGTGATGGATCCTAGCATTCAGGTCTGTTCCTGCCAAAGAACAGTGAGGCGAGCCAGCTGTCAGCGCCTCGCTGCACGCTCGGCAGAGTCCTGATCAAGACCACCCACTGGACTGAGGCAGTGTCTTACTGTAGGTTCACCCTCCACATCACAGAGGGCCTCCTTATGTTGTCCTGCATTTATTTAAATGTCTTATTTTTAGGACTTTATTGGTAGAATTCGTGTTTTTTTTTCTATCAAACTAAAAAAAAAAAGGATGTTGCTGGATAATAGATAATTGATCTGTTGCAGCTGCATCTTCATCATTATCATCTCCACAAATCTTTTTGGAACAGAAAACTGCTGCTTTGTCTCTGCTCTTAGAGTAAGAACAGCTAATGAGCAACCTTGATTTCCGCTAATGGGTTTGTTTGTAGTATCTCAATTATTGGCTCCTTTTCTGGTAATTTCCTTCACGTCTCCCAAAACTGTAGTCTGCTGTCTGTGTAGGAGCCAGTTGATGTACGACATACAGGGACCAAGCAGACTACAGCGCTCCTTCCTCTGGGCTAAAGCCACCACTGATGGGAGGCAGGCAGCAGGGAAGGAGTGCTAATTCATCACTGTTAAAGGCTGGGTAATAGGGCCACACCAGTGGCCGGCCTATCATAGGCCTGCCACCTCCAAAAGGCAGTTAATTAACTTTCCATCGGCTGTGAGAGGACGCATGAGTACGTGTTGGTTTGGCTGACAGCCCCATGATGCAGCCTGCGGAGTGTGGATAATGTGGGGCCCAAAATCTGAGCCATCCCTGAAATCCAAACCAATTCAGGGATGGCTCAGAGACTGAAGGTGATAATGATGGTCATGAGGGATAGACTGTAAATAGAATGTTTTATTAGTTATCAAAAGGGAACCATTCTCTAGGATTGCTTAAATATCTCTAAATTGGTTTAGGACATCATTCTGGGGAATCATACTATTTTTCTTACTTAGCTAGAATTAGCCCTGTTTTGTATTTACATGCAGTTTTAAATTATGTCAAACGCATACACATGCAGGAATTGAACTAATCTAACGGCTGGCACATTTTTCTAAGGTTGCCGCTGCAGGTTCAGCAGCACGGCTCGACAAAAGTGTGGGTGACTGTACTGAGAGATATAAGAAGAGAACATTAGTGGATCTTATGGATATGAGTGAAACCAAGTTAGGATGCGTACCCAGGAGCTGTAGTTTTTTTCATTATATAACATTGTTAAAATCACAAGGGTTTCAATTTCTAATACTTACTTACTGGTTACTGGAGTGGGTGTCGATTTGTCTTACAATATGGAAAGTAAACCTGAGGAACAAGCTTCATTTTTTCAGAAAGGCTGATGAAAGGTCAGGACAGGATACACTTTATTGTCCTTTGTTCTTGGGCTAAGCATCACTGCATCACAGAGCTTAATCTCCAGACATGGTTAGTAACATCCTTACTGTCATTCATACATTAAAATACATTACACAAAATCAATTCAACATTTAAAACCAATGTGACCACATCAAAATCAATCAAATCGATAGGACTGATAAAACCAGTAAAACTGGAATATGTGTGAGTATTACACATTGTACCTGAATAGTGCACGTTTAACAGCCAACAGACAACTATTATTGCACATGATCCTACTATAAAGTTCTGCCAATACAGCATTTAACTGCTGGCATTTAAACTCTTTAAACATCTGCAAATAAACAATAAGAGTGGCGCATGTGCTACCTATGAAATCTGTGGAGTTGAAACCATTTATGATGCATTGTTGTGGGCTAAAAACAGAGCTGCGAGGTCAATTTGAATTCTCATTGCTTGCTGTGCTGCCCATTGTGCATGTGTCTTATTGGTTGATGAAGTTTGGAAGTTCATTCACTTTGTCTGTCAAAGTCCTGCCCATTTTTTTACATTCACCCCAGCACTTCCTGCACAGAGGATAGTATCACCTCAAAAGCCAACCAAAGTATTGTTCCATAGTTCAAAGATTTACACGCTCCAATGAATCGCTCATTTGTTGATAGCTATCACTTTAACGTGCACTCAGAGGAGATGAAAGTGAGTGGAGAGATTAGTTTAGCGTGGGTCTTCCCCTGAAATGACCCTCCTGTACAGATATGTGCGGTGTGGAATCAGTCCTTTTCACTTCATCATTGTGATTATCCTTTTCTCCACCAAGCAGCTCCAGACTCCTGTGACCTCCTCCTCTTCCTCCCTGTCTCTGTGATGTGCAGAAGCCAATCGATCGTGAATCATGAATTTGGCTGTGCCGCAGAGTTTTTCTGTGCTCCTCTTGGGAGTTCTTAATGTTTAAATAGACTCTTTGGGCCGGGGCTTGGCATTACTGAGAAATGTGAGGGGGTTTGCAGAGTGAGCTCCACTACTGGCCAGAAGCAGCAACAGCGACATTGATCTCTATGCCTTTCTCTTCATTAGCCCGACCAGATGACATAGAAACTGCTCCACATCAAAAGGGCACTATGAAATCAAATGCTGCAATGTGGTCCTTACTAGACTTTTAACAAATGCCCAGCTGGTGCTGCTGACACAATATGTTCACCACCCATGTTGAATCAGTTGCTGCCCAGATAAGTCACTTCTGATCACATTATAATGAGTAAAAATTTTATTTTTGCCTTTCAATACTGTAGTTTGCACAATGTTTACACAGTTACTACCTTCGAAGCTGACAATGAAAGCGATAACTAATTGAAGAGATTATGTGTCAGAAGTGTTCCCATTTTCGCAAAGTTTAGTTCTGTTTTCTGCTCTGTTTTTTTATGGGTGCAACAGAAAAAGCAATTTTCTCTTTGCTGTCTGAAACATCACATTATTCTTACTCATTTTTGTAACTGGAGTAACCTTTTCCACCACTGATTGTGATGTAATGTAAATGCATGTACTGTGAAAAGTACATTTTTAAATGCTGTATTTCCACCATCCAAATTGTATTGTAATTGACCTCCTTTTTATTTATGCATACATTTTGCAAGGCAAAATGCCTCTGTCGCCTAGTGTTGCTCTTGGTGAGAATTGTTGGGCTTCTGTAAATAGCATCATAGAGTACGTTCTTTTATGAAAAGCGCTGTGAGATAACTGTTGTTGTGATTTGGCACAATATAAATAAAATTGAATTGAATTTTTCTTGCCAGTGGTTATTCTTGAAGGTGGGTATAGAGAACTACCATCAGTGTCACTCCAAGGTCTGGGACTTTTTATTTCTCCAGATGTCTGAAATCAGTTTGTAATTTGAGATTAGGGGCCATCTGGGAGGGTAGAGGGTGAAATGTAATCCCAGCGGATTCACTTACTCAGTTTCAGCACAGCTATTGGAACAGAACAACATACTGGATTTTTCTGCAGGCATGGTGTGTTATTTTCTGTGATGCTGGGGGGCAGAGATTGTCCAAACACATGGTGGCATTTGCTGTTGTTGAATGTGGTTAGCATCAACAACAGAGTCTCTGTCCCTCTCTAAATGTGGTGTGTAAGATTTATAACGTTGACCAACACCCAATGAGCTGGTGGTCAGCTTGATATATAGAGAAATCTCCACTAATGTCTCCTGTCTTCACTCTGGCTATTACCTATACTGAACCTCTGAACAATATTGTTGCACTAATTAGAAGCTTTGTTTTCCTTTATAGCAGTCATTAGCTGCATCCCTGCCGGCATTTCCCATGAGAAGGATTGGCTGGGGATCACGTGTGTGTGATACAGTCAGCTGCTATATTTGGAATAAAACCTGTCCAACACAAAACTAAAGCTATTTTAAAAACACAAACAATGAAGCAAGAAACTCATTAACTTGTTTCCACGGTGACACCTGCTTGTACCTGACAACATCAGCTGTGGCTGCGTCAATTGAAGACATTCATTAAGGTACGGCATGTCGCACTTCAGCATCAACACATCATTACCATGTTAATTTGGACTCATTAGTTTAATTATGGTAAACAAACAAGACTATTGCCAAGAAAACAGCTTTTGTGCCACTGGGGTGGGGTTTTATTTGCTGGATAGCTTTTTCACTTTGCAGGCAATCAACTTCTTTGAACAGTTTTTAACTGCTTTTAACTGTTTCAGCCTCACATTACTTAATGTAATCTGTTAGTTGTAATTAGTTTAATTACATAACTTTATTAATGACAGCAACACTTACTCAAATAATCACTTCATCTTTAGTGGTTTTGCCTGCAAAATACAATTTTATGCAGCAATGCTTTATTTCCAGTTGAATTGAGAGCTTTTACTTTGAAAATTCTGAACAACATTAAAAAGAGTCTGTAGCCTGCTTGACACACCTCTGAAAGAGCCGTCAGAAAATGTGATTCCCCTAAATGTCCTCTGTCTGGAGATACTGGGGAAATGAAAAAGCGATTCGTAGGTTGGTAGATACGGAATGAACACTGGAACACGCACACTGCAGCACATGCTTTATTGTGAGCATGTGAAACAGTTGCTTCATAATGAACTTGTTGAAAAGGGGGGAAGAATGTATCCCGAAAAATTGCTCCGATGCAAAACTTATTTGCCGACCCCTGCTGTATGTTATTACTACTTTTTCTTCGAACGTACATATTCAAAATAGTGATGAGTGTCTACACTGCCAGAATTCTACAAGAGAAGAAGAAGAATGTAGTGACAAAACACGCTCTGTAGCGCTGTTTGTCCGTTATACTGTAGAAACATGGTGACGCAACATAGCGTCCATGTAAGGGGGGCACCCACAGTTATGTAGATATAAATGTCTCATTCTAAGGTAATAAAAAGGTGACAGTTCATTATGTATGGTCTTTACACACTGCTGAAAACATAGTTATAGATTTTATATTGCATCTCTGTCAATAGATCCTCAGAAATATTACACACTGGACCTTTAACCTGAGGAAACTATTTCAAGCTGCTGCTTTTGATGAAAATTGCTTCCTTTATGAGGCTCAAAAACTAGCTTCTTCATCATACTATAATATATTATGGTTCAGGTAATTAACATCACACCAACTATTTAGTATAAGGCCTAAATGGAGGTAATTAGCAGAACATTTCTGAAGATAATATGACACCAGTTATGCCTACAATCAGTTGTGTAGCATGTGCACTAAAAGAGTGACAAAGTACCCTGAATTTGCTGCCGATTATCTAAGCAATTATGGTGCTTTTGAAGGTTAAAATGCAGGTTAGAAAGTGGGCAGTTGTGTATTAAATGCACTTGAATCTGGGCAAAAAGATAATTTGCCTTATCCAGGAGTGAAGTGTCTTCTTATCCTTTTTTTTTTTACTTGAAGAACTGTAGTGTTCTATGTGTATCCCTTTTAGTCAATGAAATTGTGGCCTGATTGAGGTCATTCATATCTGATTCTCAGTGATGAATACCGGAGGGGATCTAATGGTATCTGAAGGCAGAAGAGTGCTCCTTGAAAAATATACTCTTCCACTTGTTCTTTGCTAGGCTTTGTGGACTCAACAGTTTGTCACATAAGATAGCCCAAAAGCACTGCAACTAGCTATTGATTGCCTTAATGGTGTTTTCAAGTGATTTCTGAGTGTGTGTGTGTGTGTGTGTGTGTGTGTGTATCCTTGCCTGTGTGTGTGAGACACTGGACAAGGGAATAATAATTGTTTCAAGATACCCTGTCTGATCACAAATCACAAAGACCACAGAGCGTTTCAGTCCATACCAAGCATGCACATGCGCATCAGTTGATTGAGAAAGTTGTTAGGTATTTGTCTTGTGTGTAATCATGAGCCCAGGTGCCATGAAAGCACTGATCTGAGAAGGAAATACAGCTGGCTTCCTATGCTTTCTATGCACTTCTTATTATATATTGCCTGTAAATTCCTTGATATTGGTATTAACATGCCCGTTACTTTATCATTAAGATAGCTGCAATATTATTTAGAAATGCTTCAGGACATTGTTGAATATGCTGCAATTGGCTTTTTTCAGGTTTGAAATACTGTCTGAGTTAGAGATTGAGATTTTCCTATACATTAATCATTGCCTTCAGCTTGAGGCAGAGTAGTGCTGCATTTATTAGACACTGTAAGTTAAACTGCGCTGCTGTTAGCTGTCAGCTAACTGCAACAACCATATAAAGATTTGTTTTGGCATTTTGCTTTTATATGACGGTGAGTGAGATACAGACAGGACAGGAGAGAGAGAGAGGGAGAGTATGACATGCAACACAGGTCCCTGGTTGGAATCAAACCTGTGATGTTGAAGTTACATGATATGTGTCTTAACCACTAGACTACTAGGACACACCAATTTTTATGTCTGTAACTTTCCTGACCCAATCTCTTAGGTTTCTTGTCACTGTAGGTTGCGGTGACCAGACATCCTTTGTCCCGGTAACCCGAGTCCCGACAAATATTTCATCGTGTTCTGACCCACTCATTATTACCTAACCCAATCTAAAAACATAATGCACCGCACATCTGAATCCAACGCTGATTTGTGTGTATGTCAATCAATGTGTCGTCAAGGCTGGTTCTTGCGGCTCTTTCTGTCAGTATGCTAACCATTAAACATCAAGCTGTGGTAGGTGAGTAAAGGTTAGCTGTCATTCTGAAGAGAAAGTCTGTCTTTCTAAAGAGCTCCAGGAGGCTTAGTTCTTAGTAAGGTACCTACCAACTAAAATGCTGTGTTCATGGCGTCCATGTTATAGAGACATGTTAAGTGCTGAAATAATTGTCCCCCATCCTGATGAAAACCTTTATGGTGCTTCATAAGCACATACACCAGCGCATGCATGAATGTGCGGTACACTTTAGAGTCCCAATTAGTTTTTTTTTAAATATGGTCAACTTTCTGTTGGGTCATAAAGTTCACTGCCCTGATTTACTGACATGTTTAGTGGCCAAAGTTGGACTTTGGCCACTAAACATGTCAAATAGAACTTTGACTCTAAATATATATATAATAATAATATATATATACAATGCATGTACCATGAGATTCTAGCATTAAAATATGAATTTAGTTATGGCAGCAACAGTTTTGTATTTTGTACAGTATTGTGTAGAAGAATCAAGAAAAAAGCAAGAGTTAATTTCCTGCCCTTACAGAAAAGTCGCTTGACAATATTAACATTTTCATGGTGTAATGTGTAAAGCCCATGTAAATTCCCATATGTAACCTATGACCTATGGGATTATGTGTACCATGTGGTTTTTCTGTAAGTTATCTGCACTCTTGAAATGTTACTTTTCACCAATCCTAGGACTTGACGAATATATCAGAGGATGGGGAATCCCAGGTTAAAGTGCAAACAGTTGATGATTACATTCTGATGTAGTCTCTTGCATGCAAGTTTGCTTTGTAGCATTATGATCCTGCACTTCATTCATTGCAAACAAACACCTCGTGCAAGCTGCACTCCTGCCTCCTGTCTGAAACTAGCATTAAAGTCACGCATGTTTGTGGAAAAACTGTTGAGGATAATTTACATTTTGCACACTTATTTTTCAGACCAGATGTCTCATTCTCATGATATTGCTGCATATTTGATTGGGACTACAGCTGCTGATTGTTTTTTTAATTAAATGCTAAATGAATAGTCTATAAAATGTCAGAATATAGCCTCATGTAAAATGCCCATCATACTTTCCCTGAACTCAAGGTGACATTTTCAAATTCAATATTGAATTTACAATCAAATAAAACATTTGAGAAACTAGCAAATGTTGAGGCTGAGACTATTAAAAAGGTTGGCAATCGATCAATTGACTAATTGCTCTAGCAGTCCTTTTAAATGACAACCAGAGGTTTTTAAAATCTGAAAACTGATACTCTAGGGTTTACAGAGAATGGTCTGAAAAAGAGAAAATATCCAGTGAGTGGCAGTTGTGTGGAGGAAAAAGCCTTGTTGGATGTCTGAGGTCAGAGGAGAATGGGCAGACTGGTTTGAGATGACAGAAAAGCAAGTTACTCAAATAATCACTCTTTACAACCAAGGTATACAGAATACCATCTCTGAATGCGCAACATGTCGAACCTTGAAGCAGATGGGCTACAGCAGCAGAAGACCATGGCGGGGGCCACTCCTGTCAGCTAAGAACAGGAAACTGAAAGCTATAAGTTACACAGGCTCACCAAAACGGGACAACAGAAGATTTAAAAACGTTGTCTGGTCTGATGAGTCTCGATTTCAGCTGTGACATTCAGATGGTAAAGGTCAGAATTTGGCGTAGACAGCATGACAGCATGGATCCTTCCTGCCTTTTATCAACAGTTCAGGCTGGTGGTGGTGGTATAATGGTGTGGGGGAAATTTTCTTGGCACACTTTGGGCCCCTTAGCACCAACTGACCGTTTGCCACGCCCCAAATACACACCTGGCCAATTACCGCACAGTATAGGACTCGCTCTAACTGAGGTCCGACACTTTTATGGCTGCGCCCCATTCACTCTAATGCAAAAGGAGTAGAGTCGTTTTCTAGCTTTCTTCTGCCGTATTTTTCCAAGATATGGTCAAACGCTGTTCCAGCTACCCTGAGAGGTTAAAAGGAGAAGTACGATTTATTCTTTTTCCAAAACCTAAAATAAATCCAGAAAAATGTCTGCTGCGGATTGTTCCTAATGTGATTTCTAACGCTAGCTAACTTCCTACTGAATGTAACGTAATAAAGCCCTACTGTTATGCTTTTTAATGATTGTAATAATTGTAATAATGAATAGGGGCCTACCCAGCTGTACAGGAACAGTGTTGATCCTTAATATCGTTGTCTTTTGTCTCAATCATCAGGGGATGCGGTGGTTCACTTGTACTGTGTGATTGGTAGGCTTCTTTAATTTTTTTCACGTCACTTTGACAGTCTGAATACAACCTTCAAATGTATAATGCAACTGCAAAACTGCCTGTTTCTTTCTGAGATCGCAACGGTTTTTCCAACAAATTTGACAATATTTCTGTGTAGTAGTAGGCAGTGGCAGCGCTGACAGTTTGTCGGACTTAGCAACAGTAACTAAGGGGGGCGGGGCTTAGCGAAGGGTCAATTGAGCATCGTTTAAACGCGACAGCCTACATGAGTATTGTTGCTGAGCATGTAAATCCCTTTATGACCATCCTCTGACTACTTCCAGCAGGATAATGCACCATGTCACAAATCTCAAATCATCTCAAACTGGTTTCTTGAACATGACAATGAGTTTACTGTACTCCAATGGCCTCCACAGTCACCAGATCTCAATCCAATAGAGCATCTTTGGGATGTGGTGGAACAGGAGATTCACATCATGGATGTCAGATGACAAATCTGCAGCAACTATGTGATGCTATCAATATGGACCAGAGTCTCTGAGGAATGTTTCCAAGGAATGTTTCCAACACCTTGTTGAAAGTATGCCACGAGGAATTAAGGCAGTTCTGAAAGCAAAAGAGAGTCTGTGGTGCCGTCACAGGGTCTAACCCGGTACTAGCAAGGCGTACCTAATAAAGTGGCCAGTGAGTGTATACTCCTCTATGAAAATTTCATTTGAAGAAGAGTTCGTACATTAGACGTACTCAGTGCTGTGAAGGAAAATAAATCTGCACAATATGCTTCATTCTTACTGTCCCGACACAGCAGCATGCTTATGTGACAGCTGATGTCTGAGGGGGCAGCAGGCGTTATGGAGGACTAGTATATGTGCAAATAAAAACTTGATTCGTGCCCTCAGAGCAGCCAAAGGAAACAGTGGACATGAGGGTAAATCAATGTGGATATGTTCATCAGTTAATCTAGGGTTAATGGTATTACTGATGCTGCTCTTCTGTCTGCCCTTTGTGACAAAAGGTCAGCCTCCACCTATTAAAACACTTACAGGGTATTCTTGGCTGGCTGCAGCAGTATGCAGGCGCTGTCCTGAAGCTGCATGAGCAGAACTCTCCCCCAGCTGTATTTTGACATCATAGAGCTTGATCATATCCGTGTTGTTGCTGTTGTCTGCTTTATGTCAGAAGTAATTAGAGATGGATTGTTTATCAGGGGGAGGGAAGGGTGCGATAGTTCCTGAAACAGCTTGACTCCCAACCCCTCCCCAAACAAACACACACATGTCACTCCTGCTGATGGAAAACGCCTGGGTTCAATACGAGCGTCCCCCTAATGACAAGGGCGTGTGTTGCAGTGTGAAGGGCTGTTATTTTCTGACATGGGAGCAATTTAACACATCGCGGCACATTGTGAATTAAAGTAAAGCAACCAATTCTTTTTCTCCCTCCGAACAATCCTGAATATGAAATCTGACATTAGGCCCAACTGCTGCCAAAATGACCTTTCCACAAGGTCGGGCAACTTTATCCACCTCTGTTTTTCAGCCTAATTTTAGTCTTCTCAGTGTGGGAACAGACCTTCTGTCGGATGTTCTGATGTGAGGCCAGTTCCATTTCAGCCCCCTGGATCCTATTAAGTACGCCCCACAAACCTACACTGTGCAGGAAGAAACATCAGTTAAAAAGAACCATTTGGTATTTGCTCAATGGTTCTAACAACCTCTTAGTTACAACCTTTGTAGCGCTCTTGTACAAGGTACAACCTCACACCAGATGATGAAAGAAGTAATTTCCTTGCAAATATAAATCCTGAGTCCTTTCTGCCTCATTAAAATGAAAGCGATTACCATGAGCAGGGAATAATCTATGATGTTGTACAATAGTAAATCTATTTCTTTGGATGTTACATAACATTTTCTGGCTCTGGAAGAATGCCACTTGTCCTCTCTCTCTTGCTTACTCACCATGTGCTGTTGCAGCGGCTCAACTCGACGGCTGGTTTTTACCGAGGCTCCTTCACTAGGCTCTCACAAAGGACAGTACTCTTCGCCTTCGCCCTCAGGAGAGCCAGGGGGAGAAGGAACAGTGTGTCTTCCTTTAGCCATGTGTGTTAGTGGATGATCGGGGGATAAGAGACAGCTGGTAAGTGACTGGGAGGCAGCCAGCACATCCCTCAGTATCAGTCACAGAGCATCATGCCTAACTAGCCCTTAGGAGAGAGGACGCCACCACCTGGTCCCCAGGATCAATGCTCCTACAAACAAACAAAAAAAATACCGTAGCTGAGAATTACCATTCAGATTCTTGCCTCTGATGGTCTCCACACACTGTTTTGGGAAAAACTGAAAATATGAATGCGCCTCTATCTGAATTGCAAGATTCTTTATGGAGCCACTGAACCATGCATTGTATCAGCTTATTAAAACAACACTTTGTTCTCCAGCAAAAGACGTGGGTATTTCAGAGTGCTTTATGCTTTGGCTACAGGGCTAATATCTTTCTAATTGGTGTTAAGCAGCTGCTTAGGCTTTACATATTGATGTGTTGAGCAGAAGGCACTCCACCCGCCTACCATTCACAGGAGGCGTTTTAAAGTAGCAGCCCTGCGTGGCATCTCCACCATGGATCTATGGGAGAGGGGTGTGGATCTCACTAAAGCGTGCCTTGCCATGCCCTCGGGGAGGAGAGAAGGGGCTGAGCCAAGCTGTAATTGATAGATTGATGGTTCACCCCTCTGGTGCCAAAGGGAAAACATCATACACCCCGTTCTTACACACGGAAACCATACACAGCCATATACACTCACACACACACACACACACACACACACAGAGCAAGATGCTGAGGTTGGTGGATCTGGAATTGACTCCAGTGATGTGTCTGAAACAGATTCACAGTGTTACACATTATGTCTTTTTTTTTTCTGTTTCCTTTCATCAGCATGACTGTGTGTGTCAAGGTCTAATTGATCCGTGCCTCTGCCACTACTCTGGAGGTTAGTTCATGCCAAAGGGGGTAGTGGCCTAGCATGGCATCAGTCAGATTATCTGGTGCAGTTGTAATCAGCTAATCACTGACCGCCACCATGCAGTAACACCGTTTTCTGCAATCACTGTCCACAGGCCTCTCACATCATGCTTTCCTTCCAGGAATTTGCGCTGTTCATACGAAAGAGGCTTTCAGTTGGTTTGATGAACTCTTGAATAAAATACTCCTAAAATATACTGGGAAAAAATACAGACACAGAACTATATACTAATTCATAAATTCCTGGATTATTTAACCCTATGAGTCCCAGAACACCCACTGTTTGAGGCTGGCATGTGGACCTATTCGTCTATCTTTCTTTTCGTTATAAGCAAAGTAAGGTAAGCCCTGGTCACGCCAGAAAACGGAACAGCAAAGTCATGTAAAAGCGAAACAGGTGATGCTAGAAGCTCGGTGACGTAGCGTGTACCCACGGAGATAGTTGGTGAACTACTGTAGGAGTCAAGCTAGCCGCTAACACACTAGTTAGCCGGTATATTCTAGTGCTAGCTCTCTGAGCTAGCTTGTTAACTGTATGTAACAGGTTTGGTGGTCCTCTGTCCTGAAGTGGGAAAAGACATTTTAAAGAATTGACACTGAAATGAGTTCCCTGTGTTACATTTATTCCTTAGCTGACACTTTTTTCATCCAAAGTGACTTACAATTGTTATATATGTCAGGTCGCATGCCTGGAGCAACTAGGGTCTTGCTCGGGAAAATTAGTTCCAGACTGGCAACAACTCTGGAAGTTTGGTAAATGACTTGCAGAGTTGATGTCATATTACGCAGAAACATGGGGGATAAAAGTACATTTTTATTAATTCACATATTGCATATAAATTTTCAGCTCACATGTAATTTCTAAAGTGACCTTGATTTAGCTATTTATTAGTATTAACCCTCAAACAAGTCAGGCAAAGCTATATGTTAGTGGTTTTAGGGAATGTAGCCTACTGGTGCAGCAACAAATCTGGGACAAAATCACTAAACTTCCAACTTTTTCAGCATACTTCACATTCATAACAACCCATCACCCAGCTGCTATAGAAAAACATTTCGAAAAGCTCATGCACACCTAAGTCGGAAGAACAACTTCCCAACTCCAAAAATGGGACCATCCAAAGAGCATGTGAATGCAGCATAAGTCTGTATTTGATGTCAGTTGGCAGTCTGTTAGACTACTGTTGTGAAATGAACTGTCATATCTGACGTGTTGAATTTGAACATCCATTTTGTAGCTGTTTTTTTGTAGGCAAAACTAGTATGCGATTGTATTTAGTATTTGTGAGAAGCAGATAAGGTGAAGATACATGGCTACCCTCAGATAGCAGTAAAACTCATCCATCCTGTTAACATGCTGCTGAACAGCCAGGTCTGGGGTCAAGATAATTTATTCTTCCTTATCAAACTCTCTCTGGAAGTTGGTGTAAACATTTTATCTTTCCTTCCCTAAAGAGGCAGAATTTTTGTTCTGCTGGAGCAGGGCAAACATAACTGCAGTATACAATATGCAATTGGCAGGTCTTTGTCAGTGCATAATGTAGGGTTTGCTTATTTATGAAGGCCAGCATGGTAATGAGGCTGTGGGCCACAACAAGGCCACAATAAATAGTGTGGGTAATGGACATTTCTTGTGCTTTTTGGCCATCTGTGGTTTGCATTCTGACGCTCAAACTTTTCACCCATTTTGTCTGCCTGTGTAAACATATTCCTTTATCTACTGCCTCTGTATAACTGATATTCTGTCTGGTTGCTGATGTAATAAACATTGTCCTTTTGATTCAAATGAAAAATAGTGTCAGTTCATATCTTACCGACATGGCCCAGCAAAGCACAGAATTAGATTTTGGAGATGCATGGTTTTAAAATCAATGTTATTATTTGATAATAATCCATTTGGGGAAGTATTTTTGCATAAGTTGTATAAGACTGACTTTCTCAGCTGTAAGCAAAATTTACAGAAGCCTGACTTCAATTTATTTTCAAATTATTTTTTTCACTTCTACATGTTCTGTGACAACTAACTGGAAAATACATTGTTCCTCATAGCAGGAAGGTGTTCTCTATGTTCTCTCCAAGAAGAGCCATATTTATTGCCATATTTGAATGATGGCTTAAAAGATGGCTTTTATTGCCAGTTTTGTCAGAACCGCATTATTAGTCAGTGCCGCGCAAAGCCCTTGAATATTATCGTTTCAAAAATGATTAATCTGACTTATCTGCCACCTCTATGGTTACGTTTTGGTTTCTAGCAAACTAACAGGACATGTCCCTTTGCCAAGCTTCAGCAAGTAAATACTAACAGAGACTAACTGATATCATAGGGCTTGTCCATGGCTTTGCTCACTGAAGTTCTTTAGTTTGGGTTCTTTCTTGAATTATTTATTTTTTCTCTTTGTTTCATTTCCTTTCTACTGTCCATAGAAAAAATTTATTAAATATTTCTTTTTTGTTTATTTGAAAAGGGACAATGTACACTGATCAACATTCAAAGCAAATGTAAGCGTACCCGAGTTAGCCACAGGCTAGTTCTCATTGGCAGTGCCCTTGCCAGATGTTATTAGGCATTCTAAAATAGTAAACTGTTATAATACAATAAAATACATTATACAATAGACAAAAGGTAAAAAATTACACTGTGTTAAAAATAATAACTTCTAATGTTAATCCTGCAAAACGTTTTTTTTGTTTTTAAAGACATGACTGAAACATTTGTGGAAGCCTCACATAAGCTTCAGCTGAACTTTAGGAGGCGTTTTACACAAAATGAGGGCTCCTTACACTGCAGTGAGTCTTGTTGTTTAACTTAAGGCACATTATTAAAAGAATGTGTTCACCCCTGGTACAGCCTCAGCCAGATGCATTCATCAGGATAGAAACGCAGCTCAAAATGAATGTAAATGTTGTGTTAATCAACACGGATGCTTTTACAAACATGTGTTGGATTAGAATATATGAATATATGGAATGGAAGTTTGAATATACGGAATGAAGTCTTATTTACACATTCTGCCTTACAGCATTCAAGTAACTTTAAAAGGTAAAACTTTATAAGTTTTGGTCACCGAGATTGGAGAATATTTGCCCATTCTTCCACGCAGAATTACTGCCATCTTCAGTTTCTAGCTGAGGGTTGCAGGTTTCCTCAAGAATTTAAGTGTACTTGACTGCATTTCCTAATTTTTCTTCAGTCCTGACCAACTGCCCAGTCCCCGCTGAAGAGAAACACCCCCACAACATAATGCTGCCACCACCGTGCTTCACAGTAGGTATGGTGTGATTTGGGTGTTGTGCTGTGTTTGGTTTTCGCCAAACATAATGCTTAGAATTCAGCCCAAAATGTTAAATCATCATCTGACCATAAAACCTTTTGCCATGTGGCATTAGAATCTTCCAAGTGTTTTTTTGCAAAGCGCAAACGAGACTCGTGTGGGCCTTTTTCAGAAAAGGTTTCTGTCTTGCCACCCTGGCAAACAGGGCAGCTTTGTGAAAAACTTCTCACATGCACAGACCGACCAATCTTAGCCATAAAGACTTGTAAGTCCTTCAAAGTTACTATTGGCCTCTCGGTAGCTTCCCTGATCAATATCCTCCTGGCTCGCTCATCCAGTTTGGAGGGACGGCCGATCTAGGCAAGGTGTTGGTGGTGCCATACTTTCCACTTTTTAATAATGCTCTGAACAGTACTCATAGGGATAGGAAAAGCCAATCTTTTTGTCTCCTTTAGTTTTTGCCTTTCCACGACTTTGTGCCCGAGGCATTATGAAATCACCTTTCCAACCATGGTGTGTTCTTTGTGTTCCCATGTCACTATTAGTAATGAAATCATCATGGAACGGCCGGTTTTATCCTGAAGTAATCAAAACCACTTCAATTGATGTCAGGTGGGAGCCACTTAGCATGGTGTGTGATCTGGAAGCACCTGAACAAGTTTATACTGGCTACTCTAAGTGGCTGTTTACTTTTTCAAATGTTATAGATTCAATTTATCTCAATTTCCAGGGTACAATGTGCAGTAAGGATTTTGACAGGGTATGATGGTTTTATATATTACCATATTTTCCACATTCAGTGACGTCACCTGTTGGTTTGTTGACTGCCATTTTGAAGCCTCAAGTTTGGCAACCAAGCTCTGGACGTGACAATATTTGAACAAGACTGTGGTGCTAGCAAGCTTGGTGAACTAGGTGCATCCGCAATTCACTTTAACTGTGATTTTAACCAGGATGCCAATTTTGGCTAGCCAAAAACAGTCTTAAAACAAAACGTTCTTACCGGAAAAAATTAACAGCCGACCCCTAATAAGCTTGTTCAATGGCGCTAGTTGGATACGAGTTACTCTAGCTTGATTGACAGTTCGCGATCACAAGGTAGTCCAGCTCTAAAGCATAGTTTGCTAAATGGTTTCCTCTAAATGGGACCATAATTTCCAGAATGAACATCATGCTGTATTAAAGAAGTATTGAGACCCTAAACTCATTAGGAACGTGTTTACTGAGGTAAATCAGGTGACAAGTGACTCATTTTACCATTCTTTCTAATGGAATTGGATTTCTTTTTGCAACGACAGGAGTCGCCTCCTAGGATGTGTAGTTGCTCCTGCATTGGGTTAGGGAATGCTGTTGTTGTTCTGGTAAGGACTACCTTGCACACTGTAGGTCACTCTTGGCTTGGTTTGCAGTACCTGTGTGTGAAAGCTGTTGACTCAATCCTCTTCATCCTGCTTGTGTGTGTGTGTATGTACGTTTCTGAATAGTTCCCTTCCTCTTATGTGATGTGTTCCTATATTTGTGTGTGTTTAAATTATTCATGGATCGACCCTAAGGACTCACTGTAGACTGAAGTACTGTATCTCCGCAGTGAATTACAGTAAAGGCTATAACAAGCTAAAAAGTAACGATGCCGCTTTTTCATGTTTGTATGTACTTTTTTTCTGTGAACAATTGTTTTATTGCTATAAAAATAAACCACATTTCAATGTTCCTCATTCAGTCATATTCAAGCACAGAATATATAACAGCAACATCAACAATCTTTGCCTGGACATTATGTTGGACTGAGTCTGTTGAAATGTCATGGTTGGTTACTCTGTATGTGGGTCACATAAGGTGCATGGGCGTGTACACACACAACACATATCACATCCAAGCTGTGTAATACAACACAATCTGTAAAAAGACTCGAAATGTAAATGAAGTTTGAGTTTGGGCTATAACATGAACAGGGAACATCTTCTCTGTCTTCCAAATTCATGCAAAGAATGCATGAGTGCCTCAAGCACTAGTGCTGAGGGTGATTTAAAATCCCATCACTGGCCTTTTGGGATATTTGATCAGTTGTAGCCATGGTTACAGAAGAGAAGTGGTGAAGGCAGTTTGAGAGCTCAATGATGGAGATAGAAAATAAAGTCAAGGAAACAGTGAGAGAATGATGAAAGTCCTTTAATAACGCAGCAGAAAATGTAAAGAAAAAAACTATACAGTTGAGTGAAAATTGCAAGGGAGTTTATTTATAAACTAAAGAATAAAGTTTTATTGCTGTGGATTGTTCCCACATTTAGCCAGAGGTCAACTCAGACAGGCAGCCTGGCAGAACCTGAGGAGATGCGGCAGCTTTTTCATTTTCAGTCTGCCATCCACACTAGAAATGGAAGTTCATCTTTATTCTACGTTTTTCTCTAGACTCAGATAACAGTCACATAAAATCTTGTGTCCGGCCTGCAGCTGTAATTCATTTTGGCTTGTTTATCTTTCTAAACACATGATGCCCTTGCTACTTTTCTTTTGAAATCTTTAATCTAAATCGTCCCTACCACATTTTTAACAATCTCAAATGATTTGTTCCACAAATGGTTAACCATGCAGAGTTGGCAGGTTTGTGTGTGTCCTGTAAAAATTGTCTTTGTGTCAGTGATCAACCTAAACAGCCAATCAAAGGTCATGGTCATTAAAAGTCACTAATCAAAGGAGCACAGACAACAGCCACTGTCTATGTTGTCCCTGCCTCAGAAGTCTCAAAAATCAACATGACAAGTAAGCGAGTGTTGAGAAATTGCAAGAGTGTAGCGGAGGGTCGAGCTCGCAGGAGCGCATTTGTGCATGCGGAGCAGAAACACACATATTCTGCCGTCTCTCTGGTCAATATGTAATTTTCTTAACTTGTAAGTATATGTATTTGTCTTAAATAGGTTAAGTGAAAAAATTTACATCAGCCTGATGTATAAAGTAGAGGTGTCGCTGCTTACCGTCGAGTTTAGAGGAAACGTCTTGCTGGCAGTTTGACAGCTGGTTTCCATGTTCACTACAAATTAAAACTGAGCAGGAAAGTGATCAGTTCTGCTCTGCTGCTGTACTGCTGCTGAAAGTGCCGCGTGCTGTCTTTGCATGCCATCTTCTTCTTTTTCCAACATCAGAGCTCTCATTTGCTCTACTTTTATGTACTGAATGCAGGGGATGAAGTGATAGATTTCTATAGTGCACAGAGTCATTTGCACGGCGAAGGCATAAAGCAGATCCATTCATCGCTGCAAAAAAAATTGGATTGCCATGTCACTCTAATTCCATAACGGCATGTGTAATCCTGTCTTAGATTTCCAAATGAAAGAAGGGAAAATGTCCGCATTGAGATGTTGTCAGGCAACACAATAGTAAATTGAAAGGCAGACTTGAAACATGCTAGGCTTGGATCATCTTCTTCTTCTTAAAATGAAAAACACACTTTAAGTTCCAGAGAGGCTGTGAGCTTGAGTTCAGCAGACTTGGTTTAAGTGTGAAGCATGCAGGGGGGGGGGGGCTGTATTAACATCATATTACCACCCTGTCAGAAGAGGCTTTTACATCTCTGGCTTCTGGACAAACTGACCATACACAGTCGGTAGGTCTGTCAGCCACGAGCTGCTCTCGATGCTCACAGTCTCAAGAACAGAGAACAGTCTTAACTTTGTCAGCATGTGAGCATGTTCCAGTGAAATAGTCAAATGGGAAGAAGAATTCACAAAATCCATTGTCATAGTCAGATCATCACTTTGTTAGTATTGAACAGTAGTGAAAATTTTGCCTGGTTCACGACCTCTGAATCATCGCACACGTCGGTTTATTTCAGTGACAGAGAGAGAGAAACAAATCTGAGCTTTGCAACTGACTCTTCAAAAAGATTTAACTTTGCACTCTGATAACATCGTTTGACTCATGATGGACAGCAGCAGAACGACATTGACTATTTTATTTCACACATTCTTCTCCCTTGTCAAAACCAGACATTACCCACAATGCAACTTACCCACTGACAGTTGGTCAGAGATTTCGGTGTGTCATCCTAGTAGTTTTCCCTTCAGACCATCTGCAGACACAGAAACTTGTTAGGGACTGTAGGATGACTGACACAAAACTGAAACTAACCGATACACTCAGACAGAAATCTCACCACAAATCCATACACGTTAACTTCAGCAGCTCCAATAAAGTGCAGCTCACAGTCCCAAACAGAGCAAGGTTGCACCTCAGTTAGATGTTTATATTGCAAAACTCTTAAGAGTTACGTTACAGCTTGTAACAATTGTCCGGACTCACAGTGAGAGCATCAGCTGGGCGGAGTTGATTCACTCAGTGAATCTGTTATCACTTATACTTTTACACTTACACTTTTGTTTTTCATTGCATGAGCAAATTGATGATGAAAATTGTCAGTTGCATGAGTCTTGCGAGACTGTTTTTAACCTTACAAAAACCTTACCTCTCTACTGTGTGAGCAGTCATCAGCACAACTGGTGGCAAGGTGTGTAGTCTGTAGTCGGCACTTCTCGACTGCGTGGACACTCATTGGCTATTGTAGGCTGTGGACAGGGCATAGAAGTTTCTATTGGGTCAATCGAGGTGGTAACAAGAACATTTTTGTCTGAATATAATCTATCTGTGGATTACAGTTTAACAGATGAGTTGCATCAATTTTGATGATAGGCAGTGCTTGAAGTACGCCGGTACTCACCTGTACCTCCACTTCATTTTATTCTTTGGCGTACTGGGACTTTTCTTGTGTCCTCTTTTCTGCCCTCCATATCACGTTGGCTGGGCACTATGTGACGCTCACCTGTCCCTTTCTCGTCTGTCTCTGTCGGCGGAGACGGAGGGGGTAGAAGCTCAGGTGCCTTCAAACAGCCGTTTCCAGAAATTGTTTTGTCAGTGTCACTTTTCGTGAACCGACCAATCACAACCTGGTTGGGACTTTTTTCTTTTTTTGTAAGGGTGTATGGGCAATTTTATTTGGAGTGCACTGACAGAGGACCAATCAGATACACATTGCTACAGGCTTCAAAAACGCCTTGGCAAGGCACTTCAGGCAAAACAGCTGGTGCGCCTGTGGAGCGGGCTCCGTGCACCCCTGCTCCGTAGCTCTCATTAGCTAGCTAGCCTAGAAAGAAGTAAAGCCCAACTCTGGCTTGATTTGACCCATGCTGCTTGGGCCATGTGTGACATAGACGAGCAGTGTGAATCCACGCCTTGGCCTGAAAAGTTGAGGATATTTAACTTTATGCGCATCTAAAAACTTCTCGGAAAACATGTCTTAAGAGAGGAGCACACGGCAGGAAAACATGTGGTTTTTCTAGTGACAAGTTTCTAGTGATGCATCTATGTCTAAATGGCCCTTGTTCTGTTTTGTCCGAATAAGGACTTTTTGCAGTTCTCATTTTTAGGCTCTTTGCATCCGATATTGGTAGTTAACTTATGTGATAGGGATCTGCTTGCTGTGAATGGTTAGTCAGACAAAAGACGCAATCAGGTTCTTTTTAGCGTCTGTCCTTCATTAAAATGTTAGTTAGAGGAGTTAGAGGTTTTGAACTGTTTTATCTCTTCACTGTGAGTTTTACCGGAGTTACCTTGTGTGATAACTTGGAGCCTTCAAGACAAGAGAAGAATGTTAGTCAGAGATTTACAACACTGTTTATTATCTTGTTTGGCAGTGCATACAATTAATAATAAGTTAGAGCAGATAAACCAATGGGTGTGTTTCTGTTTTATCAGAGAAATTATTTTATGTTCACTGCACAGCTCTGACATCTATTGTGATGATCTGAGAGGAAAAGAGGAAACAGTTTCTAATGCTCTGCATTCATTAGCCTACTTCCAAATCAATTGTTTTGATCCACAAATGTTATGCACACAGTGTGACCTCTTTTTGCTTGAGTAAATATTCAGCCCAGAAAGGAAGCTCACATTGTCTACAGAGTCTGTCTTTGGAATACAAGTTACAGTGATAATGGGGTCAGATTCACCATGTGTAATTCACTGTAATTTTTATTTCCTTGATTTCACTAAGAACTAAACAAAGGTAGGCTTCTCATTTCTAGCAAATAATGGTGTTTGCTAAGACAAGAATACCTAGCATATGCTTTATCAGCTATAGCTAGTAGGGGTGGGTGAGTTAGCGGAGTAGTAGTAGTAGTAAACGTGCCTTGTAGTTCACAGTGTGTCTGGTAATAAAAGTCTATAGTTTCCCTTACTGCTGGAAAAGTGAAGGCTGTTAGTGCTAGCTAACATCTCCCTGTACAGTACGTTTTTGGGCTTTTATGCAACGTTCGCTAAATTAGTAACAAAGTAATATTAATTAGCTCAGCTGTATGTCATTCTAACTTACCTACTTGTCAAGGGTTGAGAACATCAGGTACGAGCTTAAACTGGTGTACAGCTCTGTCCTGTACACATACTACTGGATATATCCTGATAATTATATTTCAGTTTTCAGAGGATTCTGACAACTGGTTGTTGAAGAAATGAGGGACCATGGAGCTGAGGTTAATGAAGTAAATAAGAAAAAAACTAGTCCTGTTAAGCTAATTAGGAGGTGTTTCTTTTGGATTTAATGTGCAAATTAAATGCTTATCAATTATCCAGAGTTCCTGTGTAAAAAAAATAAAAAAATAAAAAATAAGCATCAAGATGCATCAGTAATCGTTTTATAATCGCATCGCAGCCCTTTGAATTGAATAGAATAGTCTTTATTGTCATTGCACTGTGAAGGTACAACGAAATTTAGGGTGCTCCCACGGAGCCACCTTTGCACGATAAAAATAAGAAAAGAAAGAACAAAAAAGACAAAAACAGGTTAAACCAAACGATGTTCTCATAAGACACAATAATATATACAACCAGGGCATATAAATATAAAATATGTATATATGTTTGCCTGTATTGTATATTTCTATATACACACATAAAATCTAATAAAAAGGTAAAGTCTTAAAGTGTCTATAGTTATTACAAGAGTGCAAAATAGGGGGGAAGTGGGCTGATTGTCTGCTGTTTCGGGCATTATTGGGTGAATTGGAGGCTGTTCGTCATCCTGCTGGTAATCGAATCGAGATTTAATACTCGAAGCTTCTACAGATTATTTCATCGAAGCACCGTTTAAGAAGTACTTTTGCTTGGCTGCCTGCCAGATCCGTTCTGCACATGTGCAAAAGGGGTTCTGTCAGTCAAAGAAGGTTACCGCAAATCTGCCTTTTCAAAATGATCCAACTAAATCTTTCAAATCAAGATAACAAAACGTTTTTTTAATCACTGGAGATTAAACGGTTCACTATGATGTAATAGGAATATATTTAAGATATAAAAAACCTTATTCAACAGAACATTTTGAATTTCTAATAATGACAACAATCTAATAAAGTAGCAACACAAATGAGGCTTACTGCTAGCACAGCTGTAGGGTTAGCCAGTCGACATGGATACAATTGCTGACACACACCCCTGTGAAGGGGCTTTAGGAAGCTGTCAATGCTTAACTTTTGTTTCACGGGGTAACATTACAGAGTTGTTTTCTTTTAGCTTAACAGAACAGAAACAATCCCATACTTTGGACACTTTCTTCTTCGACCTTCGCTATTTTCTCTCTCTTCCTCCACTTTGCAAACAGCGCCATCATATCACGTCGTAAGCGCGATGTGCGACAGTAATAAATGTCCGTGCAATACAATGCACTATATAGTTATATGGATTAAACGAAGCATTGCTGCAAGAATTTGCATCAATGCATTTTAGTAATCGAATTAATCGATGAATTGTTTCAGCCCTACTGGTTAGTTCTCCAACAACATCCAGCAGATTCTTTTTGAACAACAAGCTTGTAAAAGGATCATAAATATGCACATGGTGGCGACATATGTGATAAAATAAACCCCAGTATTACAGTACAGTATTTTATATAAAAAGCTTACAATTAAGCAAGATTTATGGTTAGATTTATTTATCTAATATTACACACAGTGTTATCTCTTCCTTTGTCCTCACTTCTCTTGTGTTTTTGGTTTTAAAAGGTCATAGAAAAGACACCAGCCTCCAAACTATTTGTATTCCGAGCATTGCTCTTACTATAGCATCGCACAACAATTCATTATGTGGAGAAATCCAAACCTTGAAAGGCCTGCCATGCCTATTACAATCTCTAAGCTATGATTGGACAATCCCTGTTCGGGGTGGGGTTTAGCAAACTTACTGCTTGTAAGTTAGTACAAGCAGTAATACTGCTATATTTAGCATATTTATCTTATTTATCTGCCTCAGGGCTCATCTGGGTGTAGAGGGGTGAAGTCAGATTTATCAGTGGGTGGCAGCAATATAAGAGAAGATCAGCCTTTGTTCTCTGACCTCCACCCTTGGCTTTTCACAGAAGGACATGAAGACAGGAGGTCCTCCCAGGTCCAAGGCCAGATTGATAGTTTGACTGGGTTACTGGGCAAGCAATGATGTTTCCCATCTCTTACCAAGACCAGAGTGCCACAGGGCAGGAGTCAAGGCCGAATTGGATTAGAGCCTCTCAAGATGAAGTTGTTCTTGCCATTGACCTTGGGAATTGTTCAATTGTGATTCAATTTGAAGCCCATACAATATGTTGACTGATCACTGTGAACATGGCTGCAAACACATTCCTTGTCTTCTCTACCAGTAAGAGATATCTCTTCCCTGCAACACCAGCTTCCATTGTGATTAACCCCTCCCAATCAGAGTGTCTGAAAAATTCTTTTTAAATTGCAAAATATTAAATTACCAATCTCATTGTGTAAGGGTGTAAGGGTCTCCACTTCAAACGAACCCTCAAGGAACAGAGAGATGTTGATGTGAGTCAGATCACTGACAAGACAGTGTATCACTGTAAACCACCCACTGTGAGAATCAGAGGAGTATATTCAGATTTGCCTCCTGCAGCTTCACAGCCTCCATTCTTTTGACCCAGGTTATTGCTCCACTCTTCGTTCACTTGGCTACGACAGCTCCTTGTCACATTTTGCGTGCAGTGGAATGGGAGATAATTAACTGTAATGATAATGGCCACCATTTGCTATTTCGATTAGTATCATTTTAATCATCATTACATTGTTGTCTGGCTGTGACATGACATTAATAGGATGTGGTGATAGTGTGTACATAGTGAGAGCGATGGCAGTGGCTCGACAGGCCCGAAAGGAGCAGCTTCCTGCTCTGTCTGACACTGGCCAAGCTACTCATTACTATCAAAGACCCTTTCTGAACAGAATTAAAGGTTGAAAATTGTATGGATCTTTAAGAATTTTAGTTTAAAACACAAAATGTGAAGAAGAAACAGTTCGGATGTTATGACATCTAGTAGCACCAACCACGTACATACATGCATATTTTATAACTTTTTTAGCTTTCTTTTTTATATCTAACTTGTTGACTCTTGCATGTATAAATAATTCAAGCTATACTCTCTCTAATCATGCAGTTTTTGAGAGTTTTTGTCTGGTTGCTAGCTGTGAATTTGCTGCTTTCCCTAAGTCACAGCACTGTTGCGCAGCAACTACATGGCTGCTTTGTTTACACCCGGGACCAGCTGATCACGATGAAGCCGACCGGCATGGCACCCAGGTCAACGGACATCCCCACTGAGATCTGGAGGACACACAGAGGTTGCAGAGGAGGAACAAAACGGCGAGGGAAGAGACAACAGAAACTTAGTTACACCCGGATATTCCTGGCCACAACGTAAAGGCGGGGGGCTTGCCTTTCTAGTTAACAACAGCGTATAAACAGCGTATCTGTAGCCAGGACACTGAACTGCTTGCTGTGGGACTCCGGCCTTATTATCTGCCACAGGAAATTTCACATGCCATCGCTCTTGCTGTTTACATTCCACCTTCTGCCAACCCGACATCGGCATGTAACGTCACCCACACCGCCATTGCTGAACTCCAGACTCAACACCCGAGTGCCCTCATAGTGATCTCAGGTGACTTCAACCACGTCTGAGTGTATCACAGACTACATCAACTTATATGTGGACTGCACTGTCCCAGCAAAGACTCTCCATTGTTACTCAAATAAATCACGGGTAACTAAGGACATCAAGAACATCCTGAATGTTAAGAGGAGGGCTTTCAGAGACGGGAATAGGGAGGAGGTAAGGGCCAAGATTAGGTGAAGATCAGGGAGGCTAAGGAGGAGTACAGGAGGAAGATGGAGCGTAAACTCCAGAAGAACATGAGGGAGGTCTAGAGTGGCATGAGGAACATCACTGGCTTCAGACCGACTGGCAGCAGAGGAGGTGAAGGCAGCTTGGACAGGGCCAACGAACTTAATCTGTTCTGTAACAGATTTGACTGAATGGCTCCTGCCCATCCCCCCACTAACTCAGCTGCTGTCTGCCCTCAAACACCTCCAACCCCCCTCCTCCTCATTATTCCCCCCTCCTCTGGCTTTCAGGTTAATTTTGTTCTCCAGCCTGACAACTCCTCCTCTACCCCTCCCCCACATGTGACCTCTGTGTGCCTCACTGCTGAACAGGTGAGAAGACAGCTGAGGAGACTCCACTCTAATAAGACAGCAGGCCTTGATGGTGTCCGTCCTGGGGTGCTCAAAGCCTTCCACCGTGTCTTCAACCTGAGCCTGGGTCTCCAAAGGGTCCCTGTGCTGTGGAAGACATCTTGCCTCGTTCCTGTGCCAAAGACGCCTCGTCCCAGTAAATGTAAATGTAAATGTAAATGCTCCGTACTTGTATAGCGCCTTTCTAGTCTTTTCGACCACTCAAAGCGCTTTTACACTACATCTGCATTCACCAGTCACACACATTCATACACTGAGCCTAAGTGCTCAAACGGAAACTAACATTCACACTCATTCATACACTGGCGGAATAGCCGCCAGGGGCAAATCGGGGTTCAGTATCTTGCCCAAGGACACTTCGACACGCAACCAGGGGGAGCCAGGGATCGAACCGCCGACCTTCCGATTAACAGCCAAACCCGCTCTACCTCCTGAGCCACAGCCGCCCCAGTGACTCCAAGGTCTACAGACCCATGGCACTGACCTCCCACATTATGAAGACCCTGGGGAGACTGGTTCTGCATCAGCTGCGGACCATGGTTAGACCTCTCCTGGACCCCATCCAGTTTGCCTACCAGCCCCGAATGGGGTTGAGGAAGCCATCATCTCCCTGCAAAACAGCATCTACACCCACCTGGACAAGCCGGCGAACACTGTGAGAGTCATGTTTTTTGACTTCTCCAGTGCTTTCAACACCATCCGGCCGGCCCTGCTGGGTGAGAAGCTGACAGCGATGCAGGTGGATCAGACAGTGTGGTCAGCAACACCGGTTGTGGATCTAAGGAGAGCCAAGGCACCAGTGACCCCTGTTTCCATCCAGGGGGTCAGTGAGGACATTGTGGAGAACTACAAATACCTGGGAGTGCACACTGACAATAAACTGGACTGGGCCAAGAACACTCAAGCCCAGAAACGGCCTCTATTTTCTGAGGAGGCTGAGGTCCTTCAACATCTGCCGGACGATGCTGAGGATGTTTTATTAGTCTGTGGTGGCCAGTGCTATCCTGTTTGCTGTTGCATGCTGGGGCAGCGGGCTGAGGGTAGCGGGCGCGAACAGGCTCAACAAACTGATTGGCAAGGCCGGTGACGTTGTGGGGGTGGAGCTGGACTCTCTGTCGATGGTGTCAGAGAGGAGGATGCTCCATGTCATCTTGGACAATGTCTCCCACCCACTCCACAACGTGTTGCTCAAACACACGCATTTTCAGTGCAAGACTCATTCCTCCAAAATGCACCACAGAGCGCCACAGGAAGTCATTCCTGCCTGTGGCCATCAAACTTTATAACTCCTCCCTCAAAGTGTCTGACACACGGATACTTAGTTAGTTATTAAACTAGACATTGTAATGCAATACTTCACTTTCTGTGCAATATTCTCTATTTTAATCAACATCCTATATTCTCTCCTGCAATTCTGCTTCCATTTACTCACTGTTCATCACAATTCTGTTAATAATGTAAATATTGTACATATCCATACTCCATATATATATATATATATATATATTTAAATTTATATATTCTTTACCTACCAACTTCTATTATTATTTCTTTTCCTAGATGTGTAATGTGTGCAACTGTAACACAAGGATTTCCCTTTCTTGGGGATCAAGAAAGTATTTCTGATTCAGATTCTGATTTAAAACATAAAATGTGAAGAAGTAACAGTTTGGATGTTATAACAAAGAGGTCTGTGTGTTGTTTTGTAGAGAAATCATCTGAAATTCGCATGCTAACAAGCCATCCCAACCCCTCCTGTCTCGTAATACACATTTTGTACCTTGAGAGGGGATAGTCCGATTTCCTTTAAGTCCCTTTTCTGTAAA
Source organism: Micropterus salmoides (assembly GCF_014851395.1). Lineage (NCBI taxonomy): Eukaryota > Metazoa > Chordata > Actinopteri > Centrarchiformes > Centrarchidae > Micropterus > Micropterus salmoides. The sequence goes on from NW_024043372.1 coordinate 37,972,076, forward strand.
TAAAGAAAGAAAATAGACTCTCAAAATGTCAAAAAAGGGAATGTTCTTACACTTATTTTCTTATCAAACAGAAAAATACTACACTAGTAAGAAAAGTACAAGTACACATTTTAGCTGGGTTTTTTTTTGTTCTAGGACAAAATAAAACTCACCAAAAGTCTTCCCACTGTTCCAAAAATCACCAGCTCTGGTTTGGTCAAAATAAACCCTTAATTCGCAGAGTTAGATGCCTCTCCTGTCCCAGCGTGTCTTTGTCGTACCTGGAGTCCAAGTCCTGACCAGAGGCGCTGTAAACCCTCTCAGTACTGTATTATTTTTGTTGGTCTGGGAGACTAGCAGCATGGCTAACTGAGCTAACTAGCTAACAAGCACTTATGACCTGATATGTGATATGCTGGTCCCTGTATGTTTGGAGAAGGAATATGACCAGTGGAGAGTAGTCTCAGTTCTTACACATTGTATCTTTAACTGAAGTCACATTTCTAGTACAGAATCAAATGCTACTCAGTTGAGCTGACATGAAAACGGGCTCCTTCCACTATTCATTTTTCATGACATAAAGAAAAGCAGTTAGTTATCTCATATTAAACTATTTACAAACCTATTTAGATGAGATGATCATGAATGTATGAGCTACATAACAGCCGGTAGTGAAGAATGTCAATCCAATTGTGATGTATTGGTGGCTCATTCTCCCCCCTACTGGAAGAAGCCTGAACCCTGTTTGTGAAGCCAAATACATCTGTTTGGCAGGGCTTTATTTCATGCCATGTGTCTCCCTGAGGGGCCAAACAAGCCATAATTCATTCTGAAAAAAGAATCCAGAGCTGGAAGAGCCTCTATAAGTTCCAGTGTTTCGGTTACAGCAACACTAGCTGAGAGTGAAGGAAGGGACAAAAACTGGGTGTGCTAACATTATTCAGCTGAAGTGGGGAATGTCACAATCCAACATGCTAAACTCTGTGACAGCATCACCCAAATGCGTGTATTACATGGCATGTGATCATTTCCTTTCATTTGCATAGCAGTCAGTCCATTGTGCCTGCCACTGGGGCGGCTGTGGCTCAGGAGGAAGGTCGGCGGTTCAATCCCTGGCTCCCCCTGGTTGCGTGTCGAAGTGTCCTTGGGCAAGATACTGAACCCCGATTTGCCCCTGGCGGCTGTTCCGCCAGTGTATGATGAGTGTGAATGTTAGTTTCCGTTTGAGCACTTAGGCTCAGTGTATGAATGTGTGTGACTGGTGAATGCAGATGTAGTGTAAAAGCGCTTTGAGTGGTCAAAAAGACTAGAAAGGCACTATACAAGTACGGATCATTTACATTTACTTTATACATGTGCACTGGAGGCCTTTCAGGAATTGTCCACTGCCTCGCACTGTCAATCTCCAACAATGGACAGGAGTCAGTGGCTGCAGAGTGCTATGTAACTGTGTAAAACAAGAAAATAGATTGGGTCTTGACTGAGTATGAGCATAAATTGTTGAATTGAATGGGACAAGCTTAATCAGTACTGCCTGCTCTAATGGTTAATTTAAAAATAAATATGCTGCACTCCTATTTACCTCATATTTAAGCATGTGCAAGTCTTTTGTAGTAAGGATGGAGCAATGCTGATATATTGTCAGTAAGAATTATTGCCACTCAGTCCTGATTTAATGTTTACATTCTTCAAAATAAATGACAAAAATGTTATCTTCTTCCCTGCTCTATCAAAAAATGAACTCAGCGTTGACCCCAAAACCAAGACAAACCAAACATGTACATGTTGATTTTGTGTACTGTTAACACCACTATATTCTCAAAGCGTATATTTGAACTCATATGCTCACTCTACTCATATTAATTTTTACCTGTATCTTTTTTGGTGTTAATGACTCAATGTTTATTTTTAGATTTTACTGACTGTTAGTCCCATGGTTTTTTGATTGCAGGTATTCCAGATTTTGTAAACGTTATGAGTGCACGCCTGGTGCTGTCTTACCCTGGCATACATTACTGTTCATGTTCATTTGATCTTTAATGCTTTACTGAAGGTTTATGTTTTTTCTGACAGCAATAATTTCAAAAACTAGCAAGGATGTTCCTCACCATGCATTTTAAAGTGCATCTGAAGCAGTAATTTACATTATGTCACGTAATTAGCAGCTTGGTAATTAACAGCCAACAGTTTTGACTTCACCATCTTCATATAACAGGCCAAACACAACACCCTTTCAAACGGAGCACTCATTTAGTGTGGAAACATGCAACTTCCCTGCTGTTTTTTACACCATTTCTCCCAAACTGACCCATTCTCACTCAGATATCATGTTTTAGTATGCAGTGATAACACATAGCATATCCATTTCCAATTAGACTGTGGGTATGTATATGCTGTTATTTAATTTTCACCCTATTAAAACAAATTAGATTATACCATGTACAACTGTTATGTCTGCATGTTTCTGCATATTTTAAACAACATGGCACAGGACAGTGGCCATAAATAAAATTATACATATATAATATTCAGCTTTTCCACAGAGAGCCACTGCCTGTCAGTCACTGTGCCTCTAAAGGGAGAGGTGAGATATTTCTGAGCTTGAGAATGGGTCTGCTCTTGACCAGAAACACCAGTCCCACGCTCAGCCCCACACATCACACACAGACAGTGGCTTCCAATCAAACAACTGGCCTGTAGGTCAGGCACTAGTCTGTGAGAACACAAGCTGTGAATGAAACACAGAAATTCAATAAAATATCAACCAGCCAATCTGTAGGGTACGATTGGAGGAGAGTGCAGTAGTTCTGGAGCACTACACTGTAGCCAGGGTCGTCTCCATGCATACAGACTGAAAATGAATTATTCAGGTGTGCTTTTGGCCTAATGTGAACTATGATGAAAGTAGATTTTAGATTAACAATGTGTCAACTCTGTCTTTGCTCTGAAGCAGGGGTCCATGTGGGACAGGCCTCACTGGATGAAAACACACTGCCCTCTGTTGGTCCAAAAACATTTCCTGGGTCCAGAATGTGACCATACACACATACCCACAACCTCAAGTCTGGAGACTTGCAATCCTGGCTTGTTTATACCATTATTAAATTATATTTTGCTTGCCCTCTCCCTTCTTTTTGTGGACAACTGAATGTTGTAATTTTGTTCTGACTGAGCTTTCTGATGTAGTTAATGAAACATTTTTTGAAACAAGTTTTGCACAGACCCAAATGGCAGCAACAGGAAGCAATAACTAAATATTGAGGACTTCGTTAGCCAGAAATCCTGTAAGTTGACGCCAGGACTAAATGTTACTGTTAAATAGTTTTTTTTTCTATTTAAACATGAAGCAGGCAAGCACATTAGCATTAATTTGAGGTTTTGACTCTTTTAGCCCTTTTTTGTTCTGCACTCCAGATAGCCACTAACATTGTCTGTGTGCTGTTTGGTGCTGTGCAGGTAGCATACAGTATTTATTAGAGCTTTCAGCTGAAAACAGCTGCCTGCTGCTGTTGAAAGCACTGAGACCAAAACTGTGACCTTGCAGGCCTGAAAAGCAAAACTAAAGCTAAAATGCTCCAAAGCGTTGAGGAGAAAAGCAGAGCTGGGTGATAATTCTCTGTTGAATTGTGCAGCTTCAAGGGAATTCAGTTGTTGTTGAATTTAGCTTTCTTTGGAACAAGTTGCTGTCATTCCCTGAATCTGATCAGATATACAGTTCTAAAAGTGAGGCATGAACCTGTCCTGTCCCGTCACTTTGTCTTTAACACCTAGTTTAGCTGAACTGAACTGGTAATGCAAAAATTTGGGCCAGAACCCAAATTAAGACCTGAGGCTGCTTTTAAAGAAAAACTGCCTGTTTGCTTTCAGGCTAATGAAATACATCTGCTACCTGCTATCTCTTTCCCGCTTCTCACTGGGTGTTTTGCAACATATGACCTACTTGACACATACAATTGGCATGGTAAGAGTAAGAGAGTTAGAAAAGATATAGTTTATATTAATAAATTATAATATTTGTTGTAAGTAAATGACATGAAAACTGTTCCAAAAGCCTATACGTCATTGGGTTTGGGGTGGTTAGCAGAAGTCTAATGAGGTGGACTTTCCATAAGCTGTGAACCTGGCTAGAGGTCTGTTGCAGATGTGAGGCAGGGCAGCCGGAGGAGGGAGACAGTGACCACAGAGATGGGAGTGGCTCTTAAACAACTTTCCTTCTAATCAGTCACACACATGCAGGCACGCAAGCACTCACACTGTCCATTACTGCTGCTCACTCACTCCTGTCCTCACTGCTGCTGCTGCATAGAAGTGATTAGCAAATCAGTGAGACAATCTGCAAAATGGCTTTCGTCACACAGAACCCATGCTCAATAAGCTGCCATGTACAGCACTGAACAATGTTGTGATTGAATGCCACTTCATAGCCTCTTTTCCCATCATACTACTTGTGTTTTCCCGACTGCAAGCAGGGTAGTGCAGTTACTGGAGTGATGTGTTTGGATGTTGTTGTTGTGAGCCCCGGGCTTTTTTCTCTGATTGAGAAGAGCCTCCACTTCTGGGCCCTAATGCCTGCTTTTCAGTTGATGCTGCAGCAATGTGACGCCACAGAACCTCCAGCTACCTGCAGAAAAATACACCCTTCACCGCCTTCCTTACTGGCTGAGGAGAAGATTGAAGACATGCATTAATGTCCCATAGCTCTAAAGCACCTCACGCTGTGAGGTAAACTCTGTTTCTGTAGGAAGGTGCAAGAAAGTAAGAGACCATATTCTTATTTCAAGTGTTTTTGTGCACCTCTGCTTTATTGTTCCTTTGCACACAATAGAGGTATCTATTGTTGTTTACTCTATCAGCTGACTGGCAGTATCCCAGCAGACATGTCCAGCAGTGCTCATCTCTTCCCTATAAGCCTGTTATATAATGGACTATTAGGCTCATTCTGCCCAAGGATTAGAAGCAGTAAGGAAGTCTCTCAGCAAGAGACACAGGGACAGAGACATTTCTTGCCTGTACTGTCTGATGATGGCTTCTCCTTTGGATTGAAGTTCTGGATATTTCACAGCCCAAATATTTGCTCAAGATCATAGCAATGTCCCTGAATTTCCTGTATTAACCTTGACAACGTGACAACCCCTCGCTCTGAATATCTCTCTATACATTAAAGCATGCGTATAGGTCCTGTTTGTTTATGTGTGTGTGTATTTTGGACCTGTGTGTGTATATTGTAAATTTTAATTTCCCCTAAAGGTATTAATAAAGTATGTCGTCTTTTTGATTTCATTTTTACGGTGCATCTTCATATCTAGCTGAGGCCTCGTGCCACTAACGACTGGCAGGATCTCCCACTCGAAGACATCTGCTGGAGTCCAGACCAGCTAAATGCACACAACAGGACAGAACTGTTAAATCTAGTCCAGATCCCCAGAGACGGATTCCTAATGATGAAGCAAAGATGTGGCTGTCAGTGTCGCTCCAGACTGTATGTCTCCAAAGATGCATGGTGTTTGTACTGTAAAATCAAGATGGGCCCTGGGGGGTTTATTCATCCTCTGCTGTCAAGGGAGGGGTTTAGCAAATCAAATGTACACCAAGCAGTGAGTACATGCAGTGACTGATCCAGCACTATTCATCAAACTAACACATTCCCCAGTACATTTTCTTCCTGGCTTTGAGCAGAGTGAAAACATCTCCCATCTGGATCAGTCGCATTGGCTAAAGCTAGAAAGGGTACCAAGAGGGAGGGACTCATGGACCTGCAGCCATCTATCTGGTTTGTGTCTAAGTAGAATGGGAGTGAATGTCAGTAAGTCTCCAGAGAGGGAAAGGAGAGGATCTTTCACCCATCGCTATTGTCATGACAACTGCTGTAAAGGCCTCGTCTGTGATTGATGTTTCAGCGCTTCCTTCCGCCTCGCCTCTTGTCATGTCAAAGAGGTTCACCCATTTCTGCACAGTGTGTATTCCTGTGAGGAATGTGCAGCCTGTGTGACTGTGATACATGCAAAGCATATTCGGCAGTCATGTTAACTGCTGAGTGAGGGTGCAGCTTTTTATTTTGTTGTTAAGCAATTTGCCCTCCCCTTGCCCATTTCCAGCTTCCTTTTGTATCACACAATAGCATGATTGACTCCAGCCTCACTTCCCCCTCTCTGATTAGGGCATACATCTTTCAAGAGGCTTACACCACTTCATTCTTGGGCTGATGTTAAATGAATCGTATGGCACAAATGCTGTCGGTGCATCCATGCTAAAAACCAGCATTTGCTCATCTGCTGGCTTGACACGTTTTAATTTGAGATAGAAAAGGTCATCTCCCTGCAAACTCAGAAAATACTAGACCCTTTATTTCTGACATGCTCTGTAGAGTCATTCCACTGGATTGCTCTTCCTTGATAGTCTTTTTTGTACAGGTGACAAGGTGCCACCAGTTTCTTTCCCCTCAGACAGGTCCATTAATAGATGGTGAGGCACTTTCACTACTTAATATGGGGCTGTTGGCCTGTGTGTTGCTGTTTAAGCTGACGTTACCATACTTTACTGGCAGCTGAGGAGTCTGGTACGTAACAACTCCTGTTAAATAAAACAATTGTCTGTCACTGAAGAACTGTTGAGCTGAATCTCTGCATAAAAACATCCATGTAATTGTAAATTTCATTCAGTAGCTATTGTCCAAATAATTGCTCCTGTTTGTAACTGGATTTGTCTTACTAACAACTCAGTGATGATATGAAATTATGTGTACAGAATACACAGGGGTAAAGTTTTCTCTCACCACTGCAGCCAGGGTTCAATTTCCCAATAGCAGTACCTCTGGCTTGGTTGCATTTCCAACAAACAATATTGATAGTGCACAGAGGTGGGAAGCCGGTGGACATGATCTCTGTCCTTGTCACTACACTGGCAACTCTGCAGGTGTCACAACCAACTATCAAACAGGTAAATCAGTGGTTGGGACTCATGGCCATCCAGGGGGCCCAAGACAATTAAAGGGTTGAGAAAGATGTAAGACTAAGAGCCTACAGCTATGCTAGCAGCTCTGTGCTATCTGCACTTTGATATTGTCAATTCCAATGTTACAATAAGTCCTGCTGCTACAGATATTTGCACTATTCATATTGTCTTACATACGTTTGCTGCTACATTTCTGACAACATTTTTATTCAGTTTCTGTTTCTTTTATATATTTTTATTCTATTTTATATGGCATATACTTATATTTATACTGTTTTTTGAAATCTCTCTCAAATGTACATTTGCAGTTGAATGACAATAAGTCTGTGAGGCTATAATATCAACACAGTGGAGCTTTGAGCTAAATGCTGATGTCAGCATGCTAACAAGCTTGTAATGACAATGCTAAGCTCATGTTTAGCTGGTTTAATATTGATCATGTTCACCATCTTAGCTTAGTTTGTTTGCATGCTAACATTTGCTAATTAGCACTAAACACCAGTACAGTTGGGCTGAGGGTTTGGACAAACTGAAATTTTGGCCTGATGATGGCTCTAGATGGAAAGTCAGGGGATCATTTGGGGAGGGAGCATTTGCTTAATGTAGTCTCTGCTCATTCTATTACCGTGTTTGCCAGAATAGCTCATGTGCAGCAGTATTAAATGTGATTAAGGCCTGTACCTGCCCAGTCATTTGTACAGTGTTCCATTAGCTGCAGAGGACTCATCAGCTCTGGATGAGAAGCACAGAAAGCATTTGATTCCCTTATGCCTTTCCCTCTGTGGACCTGCCCTCAACACCACCGCTGGTTGCCATAGAGACCTTAGGACCAATCCCCTCTCCCCTTCTCAGACAGTAGTATAGTGAGCCTTTGCATAGTAAGTTACGTAGGTCCCTTTACAGAGATGATTACTTGCTTGCTTGGTCAACATTCATGCTGTACAAATACACACACACTTAAGAGCAGACGATAGTGCAGGTGTGACACACATAATATATTACATTACATTTATTCATTTAGCTGACACTTTTATCCAAAGCGACTTACAATTGCTATATATGCCAGAGGGGTTAAGTGTCTCGCTCAGGGACACATTGGTGGATGTGTAACAGTGGGGGATTGAACCCGGGTCTCACACACCAAAGGCATGTGTCTGATCCACTGCAAAAATACTTACTGTGCAGTATAATTACATTTATCTGCAAAACTGGGTTTCTTTTAGGATCATGAAAAATCAATGCAATAAACCAGTGCCAACACCTATTAAAGCTCCACATAACAGCCATTTCAAAACATATTCAAATACAGTCTTGCCTCCAAGCACTAATAGATATTGACCCTATAGATAGAATTAAGTAGACTTAATGGATATACAGTACTAGTCTGTGTACATCAATATAGATTAAGTAGGTTAAGGTCAAAGAGAGTGTGCGCTGTAGCTGCTGCTGCTAATAAGATGCGTTGCAGTGGTTACATTATAAGACTACTCTAAATGAGCCATCAACTCCACTGTGAATGAGCAGCAGGCCAAGTCAGGGTGTGTGTATGTGAGTGTGAGTAGGTGGGGGACCCACGGAGCTTTAACTGTAAGCATGTCAGTGTGTGCCACAGCTTTCTCCTGCTTCCCCAGGCCTGACATGACTCACAGATGCCACCATCACTTGTGAGTACGTGTGTAAATGTTGCATGCTAGGGTATTTTAAGGGATGAGGTGGTTGTCGAGGAAATGTGAGAGGATTTTCCAGCAAAAGCCTGCCGTTAGAGTGGAAAATGCTCACTTGATAGATTATCTTTTAGTGGAATGCAGGGAATCCAATTTTTAAGTCTTATTACTTTTTTCCTATGCATTTATGGAGTAAAGTGATTTTAGAATAATAAAAAAGGTTTTGGGCCGGGTGTAGTTTTTCATGTGTGCTGCTGTGTGCATGTATTTTTGTGTATGTGCATGTTTTCAGCCCAAACAACCAGAGATGCTACCGTAAGCTAAAACAGCCTCCAGACAGACTTTTCTGCTGTACCGACAGAAGTAAAGGTGGACGGTAATTGTGTAGCACTGATGATGTCACACCAGTGGAGCTATTTTTAGAAAGGGGTCTGAAGAAGGCAGGCTTTTTTCCCCCTTCCTAGAGTGTTATTATTATTCAAAGCCTGTTACCCGTGTGTCCTCTTCTCTAAGCCTCTTTATTCTCACTGTTTTGGTCAATTTGAAGCCTCTCACGGGAGTTGGACCACTAGTTTCATATACATAACCACTTTACAGCTGTTCTCCTCTAAACACACACAAATATAATACAATTTTAGAGACTGTTAATACAGGCTGCAGGAAGAAAGCAGTAGGAGACAATGAAATAATCCAAATACATGCATTTATTTTAAATCTATTTTAGAGACTACCAACTGAGCTTCCTGCAGCATGTGAACATTTTGCTGAAACAGACATACGGGATTACTTCACTAGCTATGCCAGTATTTGGTAAGGTGATCAATATTAATGAAGAATTATTAATGCATTCAAGATACACTCTGCACTTACTATAGTAGAGAATTTATAATGTATCAGGCAATATGATACGTGTTGCACATCTTTTAAAATGACTATGTTGTGAAGCTGACTGAAATGTACCATGACAGTCCTAGCGTTACCAGGGAGGAGGCTTTTTTGGGGGGGAGGCATGTTGACTTTTCATTAATCCCATTGCACGTCTGTCTACAGAGCTCATCTATTAGACCCAGGACAGTCATTAGGCTCTTTATTTTATCTGACATCCGGGGAGTCAAATAAAGTCATATGTGGACCGGGGAGTCATATTTTCTGCTTGACTAGTGCTGGATTGCATAAGAAAGAAGAGCATCCATCTGTTCCACTCAGGGCTTGCCTGCACTAAGCAGGGTTTTCATCATATTACCAAGCACCCCCTCCCCTCCCAGGTCAGGGCACAGTCACAGAGCCAGGGCGTGTTCAGAGCCAGAGATCGACTGTGATGGCTGATCATGTGATCCAGCCAAGCTGAAGGTCACTGTTGGGTCTGTTTCACAATACTGAGTTTTCTAAAGAGCCCTGACTAATCAAATAGTCTGCCAAGAAACACAGGCAGCGTGAAAGTGTGTCATAATGAGCGTTGGTTTGACTTATTAGTAGTATGTATTTTTCTGTCTGGTTTAAAGCAATCTTGGGAAATATGGAGGGCTTTAATTCACAACCTTTTATCCACTCAGTTGCAGAAAAGCTGATGCTCTTTTGTAATTAATGCTGGGTAGGGCCTAGTGCATCTGTGTAATCTTCTGCTGCTCCAAATTAGCTCATCATGACATGTTTGTTGCTGTGTCTCTCATAAATACACATGAATGTGTGGTTCTAAACAGTTAAAGGTGGGGAATGCACTTCTGGAGAAATCCAGTACCATGACAAATACGATGATATAGAGCGAACTGCGGCATAGCAAGTAAGGTAACTAAGGTTAGCTAGGGCCGAACTGTCACTACAGTTGCTGCTGCGAAGCTAACATGAAGTTAACATAAAGCTAACATGAAGCTAACATATAGAGAGGACAAGACAGTCACACCCGCTCCAGACGTCAAGAGCTCTCCTGCTGCTATAGCTAACGTCACAACAACAGCATGTCTTAGTGAACAGGAATGTAAGCTGAAAGTCTGTGGGCAAGTCGTTTAACATTACTGACACAAATCATGGCTGGAACGGCTGGATTGTGTGGCACTAGCGGACTGTGAGGAGAAATTCGCTGAATTTGACAAAAAGACATGTCCTGGATAAGAATCGCTGACCCCACCATAAGCAAATGCTGAGATACTCTTGACTGAAAACTGACGTCAGAGTTCACCATAGATTCCAGCAATGGTTCCAGCCTTGTTTATGAGTCACCTGTTCCCCCCAGTCTTTCAAAAAGTTTTGGGGAGAATTAGGGAAGCTTTGAATGACTTTAATCAGCTTCTCATCCATTTTGCACTTGCTAGGCAGAGCAATCTAGATCTAATCCAATCTGTAGTGACACAAGGAATTGTGGAAATCAGATTGGGGGCTTCTCTTCTCTCCTGACAAGCTTGCCGAGTGTCCATAAACTGGCTGAGTTTCCTCTGTCATCCAGCTCTGTTTCAGACCCTTCACAGCAAGACCACAATGCAGTACTCCATTACAAATAAAAGCCATATTTGCATTTTTACTTAAAAATCACTATGTGTAGAATAGTAATGTAATTATAGCCTCCTTCAAATGATTAAATACATCTTAATTAAAAAAGTGTTATTGGTGCCTATTGGTGTCTATGTTTGTTGGAGAACAATAGATTCCCAGGCGCTGGGCTGTGGGGTATAGTGGCATGCATTGCTATCTGCCATCTGCGACAATGTCTTTTTGAGACTTCCACTGATGGGATCCAAAGTTGGAAATTAAATTTCAACACATAATGACTTTAAGTAAAAGTAAACAAGTCTTAGCAATAAAATCTAAATGTCTTACACCAGACCAAGCTGTTAAAGCACTGCTGCTTGATGAAAAACGTTTGTTTTGGAGTTATTCTTGCTATGAAGGGAGAATATAAGGAAGACATGAGGAACATAGACAATGTTTTACTACCTTGCCTAATGATGAATGTTAAATTTGTAATGTGTAACTCTTTCTTCTAGATTATCCATCCTTTCCGCGTCTATCTGCAGTTCGGTGCTGCACAGGCATACAGTGGGTTTATCAGAGCGTTTCTGCCAACAAACAGCTGCCTGCAGTGACTGCCAAGACAGTTGATTAAAGCAAAGTTTGCCCACTGGAAAACCAAAACAATGAGCTAAAATAAGCTGAAAGCTTACCTATCAGGCTGCATAGTGCTGCAAAATCAGGTGATAATTCTCAAATTATAAAGTCATTTTGTTGTTAATATAGAAGTATGGGTTAGTGCAGTTTTAACTAGTCTTACGGAATAAATAGACTTTCTCATCATAAGGTAGTTAATTTAATGTATTTTGTGGAGTTATGGTGCAGTCATGTGGTGATTTCAGTCCGCATTTATCTTTGGACACCATCAGAGCCAAGCAGTAATAACATGGCAACACATAATTAATGAATAAGGACTCTTTCAAAAAGTGCCTAAGAATTAGATTCAATTGGCTGTTAATTATTGAGAAACTATGTTGAAAGTCAGTTGTGTGGAAATGGTTGATGTGGTTACGCTTATCTACTGTCTTAAGTGTGTGTGGGTGTGTATAGTAGGCCACAAACGTACTGTATATCACTCTTTATGACAGCGATATCAAATAAAGCAGCTAGAGCTGCACCACTGTGTTCTAGATTGATTGATTGGACATTTGGAAAATTCTTTGTCAGCATGTTTCCACAGAGCATATAACAGGACCTTTGGGTATCAGCATTGTTCCCAGTCAACTGTTATCACAAAGGTAAATCTATCTAGAGATGTCTGCCCACTTTTCTATAATGAATGGAATGAATGAATGAATGGACCACTAAAATATTTAGGGAGTCCTCCTGGTTAAAGTGTATAGCCTTACAGTGCACCTTTACATCTTGAAAGATGACTGCAGCAGTGTTAAACAGCATTTGTGGCTTGCTTTAAACTGTCAAAGAAAATGACTAAGTCATGAACTAAGCGTTAATGTTATCTTAAATGCTGCTCTTCTACAGGTCCCGTCCTCACTGTTGTTTTAATGCTGCTTAAACAAAGTCAAAAAGCCTTAGAGGTCTTAGAACCAGCTCAAATTAGCCCTGGTGTTCTAGCCTCAGTGTGTTGCAGAGAGAGATCTGTGTGTATTTAGTATGCAGCGGCGCTGCTGTTGTTGTTGTTGGCCACAGTGATATAAGAGCTCTGCAGCACATGGGGGCATGGCTGTTTTAGTAGGCAGCAGTAATTACAGCTGGAAATTGTCAGATGGTACATAAAAGTAGAGACATTCTAGCTAATTAAGAGTAACCTCATATAAGCGTTGTCATCATGTGTGAAGAAGCATAAATAGATCAGGCTTTTTATTCGCTCTCCTGCCACCACTGTTTGTGTTGAATTGATCTAATTGTAAAGTCTCTTTCATGGCAGCGCTGCAGAGCGCAGCTGAGAGTATCAGAGATCAAAGCAGCCTCGTTTTCCCCATAAATCTGCATGGAGGCAAATTCAGGCAGCTGGCAGTGCTTTGCTAAATACACTAGCTGTACCTGTACACACATCTCATGATTACAGTCATCCGGTCTCTGTTGGCTCTGCAGTCAGACTGGAGCTGTCATTTATTGGCTGTACTTGCATGCAGGGAATAATGTAATGGGCTTTGCTGTTTTTTACTGTTGGCTGTCACACACCGGGTCTGCCGGGTCTGTCTGCTTCAAATCACAGTTAGCATCTTGAGGAATCATCGCTCTGCTCTTTGATAGGAAAACACTGATCTCTGATGCTGGATTTCATGCTTGCATTAAGCTTATTTATAGTAGAACTGATATGAGAAAATTATTAAACAATTAATCAATCAAATGAAATGTAATTAAATAATTAATTAATCAATAAAAAAAAATTGCAGAGTATAAGAGTTAAAACTCTGTGGTGATATTTCCTCTGTTGTGGTTACTGCTTTGCCGTGTCTTTTATCTGTAAAAGCTACAAAGTGACATTTGGTAGAAAGATGCTGCTTGATTAGATTTAGCAGTTAATCTCGATGTGGGTTTTCTACGATCTGACGATTGTGGCTGGGATGCTACTCCCAGATGCTGCTGGGGAAATCCTGACATTTGGGACTTCCAAGTTGGCTGTTCATGTTTCTTTTATTACGACACAGCTAGGCTGGTGGTATTACTTGGAATTATAGTCTGCAATATCCAAAAGGCCAAACTATATATTAATGTGAGAAAGGTTGCTATCTGCATACTCAACAACAACTACTGGTTGTCCAGTGCCATGGTAACCTCAAACTGGGGGCATATTGACTGTACCATATCTCCTTTTTCTCTCAGGGCAGATAGTGAGTGGACGGAAACAGTACAGAACCTGGTTTCTGACAGGAAAAGCAAAACAGAATCATGAATCCAGTGTTTATAGCTCACGAGATATGGCTCTGCCCGCTGAGCAACCCTGATGTCTTAGAGATTAGAATGGACTGAAATCCTTATCACAATCAAAAATAGATTTTGTCAGCTTAAAATCACATAGAAAAACCCTCCTGTACTAACATTTTTGCACAGGAACATGGGTCCTATCAAATCCTCGTGAATGTGAAGGAATCTAGAAAAATGCTGCCTTACTGCTGTTGAGCAGCTGCAGGGCATATCCAAAATCCTGCTCTGCATACAAAACAGTATGTACATAAAAGAAATACTGTGACATCTGAGTGGGAGCCTGCCCGTATGACCTGCCCAGACTGACGTAAGGAGTATTTTCTGTTTCTGTTGCTCCTGACATACATACTAGATTAAGAAAACACAGTGTAGAAAGACAACAACAAGAAAGGTTACTTAAAATCACATTTTGTTTGACTGTAAATCAAAGTCAAATGACGGGGAGGCAGCAGTAATCCTTTCAGAATCCAGTGGAATCTTTGCTCCTATCAGGTGCTTGCATATTTTAATAATGTCTGCTGTGAATCAGCCTTTACTTAAAGGATTGACACAGTGGCATTGTTATTGTTAGAAATATAATAATTGGACTTCATTTACCTAAACCAGCAAGATATTTTGGCCTACTTATGGGCAGTGGGAACAAGCTGTGTTAAATTATCATCGCCTTTTAAGTAGATATGTTAATGCTCTGTATTTGTATAGCACCTTTCTAGTTCTAGTTCTATTCGGGGTTCAGTATCTTGTCCAAGGACTTTGACATGCAGCCTGGGGGAGCTGGGGATTGAACCGCCGACTTTCCAATTAACAGGCAACCCGCTCTATCTCCTGAGCCACAGCCGGTGCCTGTTGCTTATTTACATCATCGTTAATGTGGAGTTTCAACTGATGAATTTAGGTACAACATCCTCTCTCTGTTAGCTTTGTTTTTGGTTTCTACCGGCTCCTGAAGGAAATATCTGGCTCTTTATAATGCTCCACTATGTTCTAGCTGTGTCTGTCTGCCGTTTGCTGCTGAGCATGTAATATGCAGTGGGTTTTTAGAGCTTTTTCTCTAAGGATGAGAACGGTGCAAAGAGAGCACTGAGAGTGAACCAAAACAGTAAAGTTGTGGGCCGGACAGATAAACCATGAGCTGAAACTCACTCTGGAGCTCTGTAAAGCCGAGGAGAGCTGCAGATTCTGCTGATAATTCTCTGTAGGTACACCACTATGAGCCACCGCTTCACACAAGGCTTTGGTATGAAAGGGTTTAACTTTACTGGTGCCTGCAGGACATGGCTGGGCTGAGTCAGGACATTGTAGCGAAAATACACTCTGCAGTCTAGCGCTGCAGTTTTCTCTGGCAGAGAGAGCACCATGGTTGCCCATTTAACCTGGTTGTGTCCTCTGATGTACATTATTTCTTAGATTATGCCTAATTCATGTTCTGTTAACCTTCTTCATTATCACAGTATGATATTCTCTGTTTGTTCTGAAGCGCACTCTCAAAAAGCTATACTGGGTGCACTGCAGCAGTCAACAGATGAGAGGAACAGTGTGGCTCCACTGACATTTTGCTTCACCTTTCATCATGTTTGTGGCATCGCCTAATACACTTGTCAGTCAGAAGTGCTTCAAAGACAGGATCAGACCAGTGAGGCTGCCGTTCTTCCTGCCTGAGGCAATGAAACAGTGAAATAAGCTAAAGGCTACTGTTACTTTGCTTAGGACAAACCTTGTGGGTTATTTTCTGCCACTTGAGCTCATTCTTGAAAATGAATCTGCACACTAACCTGTGCTGTAATAGTCTGCTGTGCAGCCTCTGAGCATTCCAGCTGTATAGTGTACAGTGAGGGGCAGTAACTAAGTAAATTTATTAAAATACTGTGCTTTAATACTAATAATGTCGTAAAGTTACATATGGCTCATCACTAAATCACTAATTGTATGGATTAAAACATGCTAATGCTAAGCTCATACTAATAGTTACTGTGACCAGATAATGACCATGCATTTGTAGGGCAGCTGGACTTTTGTGGCTAGTATCTCAAAATAAAAAGAAACACGTTACGTCAACAAAAGTTTTGCCACCGATCTCGAATGCGTTTGTTAAAGGTGTGAGACAACAATGTCTGGCCGTATTTTACAGTTGAACAATAACCTTTATTATCAAAAATAACAGGAAATAGAAGATAGTAGTATGAAACATTTGACTTTACTGGAACTTCAATTTTTAAAAAATAAATTAAACTTAAAACAAAACCAAATACACAAAGATGCAGTTTATAAAACGTCTGTATTGCTGCAAGTTGCTGCACTGCAATTTCTTATTCATATCCGCCCCATTAACAGTCTGTATATAATAACTAATCTGCTAGCTTATACCAACAACCTGCTGATAACCAGGTGCACTTAGATACGGTATTAATTGCAATTGATTAATGGCATCATTCATTTGAAGAGCATTTTTCTGTCACTGATGTTTAGCACCAGCGTCTCAAAGGCTGAGGTGAAGCAGCTATGTTTGCTTACCAGTGTTCCTCTTTAGGGCAGGAGTCCACTAGAGGGAGCACAGCTGTAAGGCTTTACTACAAAGCAGATTAATCCTCAATCCAGATGACTGAGAGGCTGCTGTGGCTGATGGAGATAAGCTTCTAACCCCTCCCTAAGACTGACTGACTGACTCGGACATTAACAGTGTTATCATGGTTCTAAAATAATGTTGACTCTGGTCCAGTGTTTCCATCATAACAAAGTACAAGTTTCTCATCATACCTATAGATGATGGCAAAAACTGACACACAGACAATCATGGCAATAACACGGCAATATAATTTCATCTGTGCATTATTTTTATATTTGCTACTACTCTCTGTTTATTCCAATTCTGTCTCAGTTAATATTTTTACATTGAATCGATCCATATTTTTCATTACCTGCTACTTGCATCATTTTGTTAAAAACAGACCCTAACTTTCAATATAATTGAGGTTGAAATAGGATTTTCAGAAGAAGGAGCATAATGAGTGCAGCATTAGTGTTAAAACAAAAAAAAATGTATGAAAAATTAATTGACTATTTTGTAGGGCTGGGCACATTAACTCGTTGTTATTGCATTAACGCATTAACGCTGAAAATTATTTTATTGCACGTTAACGCAGTTTTTATTTTATTATTATTATTTTGAAAGTCCGTTGTTCACTGGCTCTGAAAACACATACTGTCAAACCATGGGTCACGGGGGGGCAGGATGTTAATCAGCCTGCAAATCACCCACCCAAACAAGCACTGGAGGGAGGCTTCAGCAGAATACGTTGTAGGGCTGTCTGATTTACATAGTCGAATCAGAATTGTCAAGTCCTGCCTATAGTGGACTGATAGTCGAATCATGTGTGCTTTTGCGAACGGGGGGGTTTACACACGGTAGCTCAGCTTTAATCTTGAGAGGCTGCAGAGCTGCAGTCTCTATTCATTCAACTTACACTGTAAATTTCCAGCTAAACTGAGGCTTTTTGAAGACCCTTTTCTCTCTCTCGCCTGTCATTCATCGGTCTTGTGTGAGTCTTGCGTGCATGCCGTGCTGCCGACAACTACATGCACGTCGCGGTCTATTTCAAGTAGCCGGCTATTTAAAAAGAATAAAATATTCTTTGTGTGGTTCATTAATGGTGATAAATTATCCGAAAGTCCCGCGAGGTTCAGACAACTTGACACAACACCAGTGAAGCTGGGTCTCTCTCTCTTCAGCAAGTGTTCCTCTTCTGCCACTTCACACATACACTTTACGCCTGCACATGCGCACTGATGACCCAGGGTTAGGGTTACAATTTTGGATTTATTCACACACTTTAAAAACATTTGTTGAAATTTTTATTCTTTTTAGATGTTTATTTACAGCATTAAAAGTTGAAATGTATATTGTAATAGGCTGTATATTAACTTATTGTAGTTCTATGTAAAATCAGATGTTGAGCACCCCCATACCGCCAAAATGGCGTGATCCTTGTTTCGCTACAAAGCTTCGACTGTGAGATTGACAGTCGAATCAGGCTCCGCCCATTGAAGCATCGAATCTTCGACTATTGGGGGTCAGCTCTACTACGCTGTTATCTTTTTTCCATATTTTTCCACCCGCAATCCGTTATCACGGCAGCAGGTTAAACCAACATCTGTATCCTGTGTGTTCAATGTAGCTTCATGTTGCGTGGTTCGTGCTTGTAAAATATCCACCGTGACTTGTAACGCCATTTCAAATTTTTAACCGAGTGAAGTCCATGCGAGTGAACACACGCACCGACCCCCGCCTATTCCATCGTCTATCCCGATGTTTCAATGTAGTTTTGTAGACATCGTCCCAACCCTACTGAACAGACTGTTAGAAAAAAACAAGAAAACTGGACTCTAACTTGTTTTAACAGGCTAGATAAAAGTTAATGCCCTGGCAGTGGCAAATAACTTTGGTTTTATATTTGATTTGATTACATTAATGTTTAAGTTGAGATTTACAAGAAATATTTTGTTGTTACTGTGTAAAGGGAATACTGCTGGTAAAAAGCACCTTATTTGTTTAAAGTGTTTGTAAACCACATGTAATTGCACTTTTGTGTACATAGTAGTACATTTAAATTAAAATTGCCCAATACACTACTTTAGAATTCATTATTCAATTTTACGAGTAACAATGCGATTAATTAATTAATTAATTAATTAAAACTTTGCACATGTTGTTGAAGTTGTCATGAGCAGCTGTCACTATTTCTCACATTTCAAAGAATAATGAATGAATAATCGATTAATAGAAGAAAAAAAACAGATTAATTGATAATGAAATTATTTACAGCCTATAGGCAAATCAGATATACAGTGATTAGGGTTAGAGC
Organism: Micropterus salmoides; assembly: GCF_014851395.1. Lineage (NCBI taxonomy): Eukaryota > Metazoa > Chordata > Actinopteri > Centrarchiformes > Centrarchidae > Micropterus > Micropterus salmoides. Next base: position 37,990,923 of record NW_024043372.1, read on the forward strand.
TGAAACGACTACTCGATTAATCAATTAGTCAATTGACAGAAAATTAATCTGCAACTATGTTGATAATTAATGAATAGTTTCACTGTTTTTAAGCAAAAACTCACTGCTTCAAGCCTCTGAAATGTCATTATTTTCTGGTTTTGTTAACCTTTTACGATAGTTGACTATATATCTTAGGAGTGATTTTAAATCATACAATTTCTCTATTCATCTATTAATTGATAAAATAATTTGTAGATTTCTAAGTAGTGAAAGTAACCGTTGGTTGAACCCCTAATTAGGATTGAAAAATTGGCGATTTAAATAACATTGTTATTTGGAGTTGCAGGGCGGTGATGCTGAATTTAGCCTTCTACATGCATGAAATGTGTCATGGACACTCCTGTGTGGCAGTTTGTTCTTCTACCAGTGTGTGATAGTTCTTCCTTTACCAAGAGCGTCAAGACAGGCTTAAAGAGCTGTTGGAAGTATCACCCAGAGCTTTGTAGTAAGCTTCTGTCTCCAGGAAAAGAGGTCAGTCCTCTGGCCAGAGCCTGAAGCTGAGGAGATAGCCATCAATCAGTGTCTAATGTGAGCCGTGTTGGGATATAATGTACAGGACACCCTCCTCTTTCCACTCATCACTCCCGCTCAGACCTCAGCTGGCTCCTCGTGGCCTCACAATAGCTGCAATTACATGGGCGGCGGTCCCCCGGGTGGCAGCAGGCTCATGGGGGCTGTTAAAGCTGAGCAGGGATGCCGTAGGCCATCTTTATTGGTTTCCTCAGCTCGAAGTGTAGAGGTGATGATAAGACCAGTGCTGGCCGTTTATCACTCGCTTCCATCTCTGCAGGGAGAGGGCCTTATTCTTAGTGGGGAATTAACACAGAATGCAAGCACAGCGGGTGAGGGGGAAACACACCTAACAGGAAACACTGTATGATGCAAGAGAGCGAGGCCTTTAACGAACTCTGAAGAGAACAGGTCAGGGTGAGGTGCCGCCCTCAGATAATGGCGCCGATGTGCCTCCCACACTCATACTTTCTCGGTCATGCCTACGAAGCTTTGCCTTGCATCCAGAGGGAGCAAGGCATCAAACTCTTATCTTGATCATATGCAAATTTCTGACTCCCTCTGAACTCACCAACATGCTGTTCCGTCAGTGCCCGCCTGAGACCCCAATCTGTTGAGAAAATGTAGGTCACACGGTAAAGTGTTAAATTTCCAGGAGGATAAACAAGATAATGGAATCTGCCAACTGAATCAGCAGAACTGTGTGGCTGCTGGCAGAGGCTTGTTTTCTCGAGGAAATACAAACCACCGTATTTTTCCAATAAGCACTTCCTGCTGTGGGAAACAACAGGACTAGCATGTGCAGGATGTTCTATGTGCTATATTCTTCTCTTTCTGTCCCTGGGTGGGATCGAGAAAGGCTCAAACAGACCTAGGTTGGAATTTCCCTTCAACTAAACAGAGATTTGACACCCTGCACTACTTGCTAGACTCCACATTAACAATGTGTGGTTTTATAGAATAATTTGGGGGTCATCTTCATTAGAAAATGACAGTACAGTCATAGTGCTGGTTTGTTTTTACTAGTTGTACCATCGAGTGTGTTAATTCCCAGACCTATGCCAGTTAAAGCTCAGCTGAAGGAAAGGGCTTGTCCCTCCCCAGGTGCCAAAATTAATTCTGCAGTTATTACCATAAAGCTTTCCTCTAGCTCATTTAGCTCCATCCCACAGCTGGATACAGGGAGAGCTGCACCTGGTACAGCAGCTCCTACTTTCCATCCATGACTACTGTAGCTTTATAGTTGTTATAAGATCTTGGTCTATTTATTATTTATTTAACCTTTATTTAAATAGGAAGTTCCTTGAGACTGAAATCTCGTTTCTGAGGGAGACCTGGCCAAGACGGCACACCAGATACAATTTAAAGAGAAATAAACAATCAAGTGAAATAAACATAACATAAAAGAAAAGGACTAAATCTCACTCACTATAGCGTCAGCATGACATGTCAGGTAACAAATCTAGAAATTTATCATTATGTTCATGTACATTCTTCCATGCTCTATGGGACTTCTCATAATGTGGCTTAAACAATATAAATGAAACAGTTGTAATTAATGATCATTTCTGACATGGCATTTTCTTTGTCTACTCCGGGTAAAGAAGCGATCAAGCATGGACAACGTCTCACTCTGCGACATGATAGATGGTGTCCCATTTGGCTCCACAATAATGTGCAGCTGAATGCTGATGATGTCATTGGGTTTATTTCATCTTTGGGCTAGTTTTGTTTTAAAATCAGGAAGCCTATGTTACAAACTGGAGGCATGAAGTTTAAAAGACCGCAGCATTTTCCAGGCCGAAAGACACTATTGAGGTGCATTATGTTGAATGCAGTATCCAGTATTTTGGGGGATTGGCCTATCAACAAATCCAGCAGATTATTTAGGTGTTGCACTCTCAAGCACCACAGCCATTAGTGCACACAGTTACACTGACAGTGGAAGCAGAGCTGTGCAGAGTGGAGTAGCTACTAAAACCCAGCAGGAATGATCACTATTTCTGTCACTCTAATTAGAAGAAATGCATCATTTGATAAAACTCAGAAACACACAGTACTGTGAAAGTGGGATTTCAGCCAGGAAACGTAGTAGTAAGAGAGGGGTGGCAGCTCACCATCAGCCCCTTTTGTGGTCTCTGGTCAGTCCTTTGTTGGCAAGCCACTCAGAATGCTAATAAAACATGAGTATGGCTTTTGAGAGGCTTGTGGCTTTTCTTTTCTGTTTTTCGTCTTAGGTTGTTGTTGGAGCAGCAGATAACAGCACAGCCCAGAAATCATGTCTGGATGTCTGCACTACATTTTCTTAACATGTTTAGGTTTGGGAGATTTATTTTAATGGCATATTTTCAACATATAACAAGTTATATGGGATCTCTTTGTGTGCGATGCCACTGCAGTAATGGCAGCTTGTCTAGACTTTAGACCAAAAGTCATCATAACTCTGCTTCTGCTGCTTTGATTTAGATGGATCTTTTTTAAATCTATCTCTTATAAATCCCTCAATGTTATGGAAGTGAAGTACTAAATCGCTGGAGAGCCATTTAACATTCCCATCAAGCTATGCAGCAGGGATTCATTAATTGCAGGATCTTATTCTAGTTTTCTGTTAACTATAATTACTGGAGCACAATATTGCTTTAGATTTATGGCCTTCAATCAAGCCATAAAACATATAGAACGAGGTTTTGTGTGTAGGTCTGCAGTATCATCCCACAGTGTACTGTAATACTGTAAACTTTCCTCTGCTGTTTTCCCGGCTCGCAGCCTTGTACAAAATGCCGTCTGTTCTCACTTCAAAGCTGCGAGCCAGGCTGAATAATTGCTGTATCGCTTCACGCAGCTTCCCACCCGGTGTGCTTCGTGGCCCTGTGAGCTGACGGAGCCAGAGCTGAAAGCTGGTATCGCGTCCAGCCGCCGTTTCACTATCTCTGCCAGAATGTACTGAGAGCTGAATCATCATGGTAGAGAGCAACAACGCCCATCCAGGGATCTCTGTATTAAACAGAGAGTTGTGATAGGGTTTGATTAGCCCTTTAGCATTGCTGAAGTTGAAACTTTTTTCTTTGATAGAAACCCCTCTGAATAATCTTTCTGTTCTTATAATCCAAGAGAATTCAGGCCTGAGGTATAGCTTATTGTCTTTTTTCATGTAAAACCTGTGTAAAAGCTACGTGATATTTGAACATTATGATTTGTTGCACAGATTTATACTTAGGAACATATGAAATCATACACTATTGATGAGCTGTGTTTCTATATTCATTATTTATTCATTCATGCATCTGTACTCTTTACTATTTTTTGTTTCCCAATGAGTTTCTGTTGATGGAGCATGTTTTTTTCATTGAACCCAGGCTCCTGACTAAAATGTGAATTTATTAAATGATGTAAATATGAAGAGGATTTCTGAATAGAAAGTGATTGCTCTGCAACATAATTAAGATCACGGTGCTGCTTGGTTCTCCTCACCCTGACCCTGAGCTCTCTTCTTCAACAATCAGCAAGAGTCACATCAAAGGTGCATCAGTGTCTTTTATTGCTGTGTTTAAGGTTGTCCTGGCAACCAACTTAGGCTTTATGTGTGTGTGTGTGTGTGTGTGTGTGTGTGTGTGAGGCTGGCCCTCATGCCTGCTTCGCCCCTCTGCGCACCATGTGCTGCTGCTGATTAGCTCGTCCCTGAGCAGCCTGGGCTGGCAGGGGCTGTGCAGCATCTGATAAAGCCTAATTGATACGGCCACCGAGGGAGGCCTTTGTGTGCTTTGTTGGCCCGGCCAGTCACAGCAGAGTCAGACCTTGTCAGTGTGGCCGCTTAGACAATAGGAGCAGCTGTAACTCAAATCTGAGGAGCAGCGATGATGAAGACAAGAACCTCGTCTGCTATTGACTGACTGCGAACGAGGGAGAGAAAGAGTAGGACAAGGAGGAGTGTCTGTGCGACGTGGGTTGTGTTGGGACAAGCCGTTTGCCCAACAACTCCAGGAGAAGACATGATGTCCAGTGGCTGACATATTTATCCTATCAAGGCACTAGGAACCTGGATATATAGGCAGTACAGAGCAGGACAGTACTGCTCAGCATTAACAAAGGAAGCAAAGGGATGCAGGTTCAGCCCCCTCCATGTAGCCCAGACACACACAGGCAGATGCTGCGATGGGAGTGCACCATGTGGGGTGTCAGTGTTGTTGCCATACCGCCTAAACTCTGCAGGATTTGCTTTGTTCTTTTCAATGTAAGCCATTTTTTTTAGACAGGAATTTTTTTTCTGTGGAGCCTGTGTACAATGACATTTTTAATCTAAGCCTTTTTAGCCGACTGACAAAATGTTGAAGTTCAAAGCTTTTTGTTTGGATTACTGGCAGTTCCTCTGTCTCCAGCCTCTGCATGGTTTCTATAAAAGGTATGGTGCTATTTTTTATATATATATATCTATGTATTTATGTCTGTTGATTCTAAAGCTTAAAATGTAGAGAAAAGACACATAGCTAATACCTTGTTAAAATTTGAATAATGCATTCCAACATTACATGACAGTCAGTGCTTTATGGGAACCCAGTGGGAATTAAATCAGCACAGGCTTTTGGTCCTCAGTGTGAACAGACTTGGGTCGTAAAGTGACATGTTTGAATCAGACACGAGTGATAGACAGTCACCACATTCCAGTCCCTGTGCTTTTTTTACTCCTGTTCAAATGGGCATGAGGCCCACGTGTCAGCGAGGTCAGCTGGTCTGAATGGAAGCACAATTGTTGTGGTTTGCTCCTGACAAGCCCCATCACAGTATTCAGTCTATTGTGTGTGTGGTTCCACTCATAGTTATTGGCTCGGCAGCATGAGGCAACACGTGCTCTGTAGTCCACCTCCTGTCAGTGTCCAGTCCATTCACCACTGGAGCATCCACAGTCTGTATTCAACTCTTGAGATCTGGTCATGTGACATGTGTACACGTGTTAGCAAATGTGGAAAGGGGGTATGTTACAATACAGTGATAATTACCTGCAGTTTAAAGTGGCACTTAACAGATTAATTCAGTCGACATGGGATATACCACTCAGCCAGTGCAAACATTCTTAGATTGTCTTCTGTAGCTGTAGAGGAGTTTTGTTAAATCTGAAAAAAATAACCCTGATGATGTCACCAGGGTTATTATTTTAATCTCCGCTTGGGCTTGGAGAATACACATTTTTAATAAAAAGTCTGTATTACTAACTGGGGGCATCTGTTTGAAAAATAGGGGTGTTTACCAGGCAGGCAGGATCAAACAAATCATGCAGTAGAGTTGCATTATGGAGGTGTAGTGTTTTTGGAGCTTGACCTATGCTAGGGTCTAAAAGGATATCTCAGTCTCTGCTGCCCTATTGATTTCCTTGTGAGTCCCCCATCATTATGTAAGTGCAATACTAAATTGATGGAATACCCCTTTAAGCTTGGGCTGGGTGATAAATCGAATTAATTATGATTCATTTGAACTTTTGTTTTTGCACAATGTGTAAAATGTTGATATTATGAAAAAAAGTTACAAAAGCAGGATAGAAGAGCTGGCTACATTAGCGGTCTCAATTGTTCTAAACTGTGACAAGTACAGTTACTCTAAGGACAGCAGGTGGAGATTACGCGACTGTCGTCACTCCAGGTGGCTAGCTGGCTATCTTTTTGTGAATGGCGACGGCATCACAAGATAAAAAGACTGAAATAGGGAGAAATTTATAAATTAGAGCAAAACCACATTCTTTGGAAAGTTTTTGCTGACATCCAACCACACATCTGGCTCATGATATTGCTCTGCTAGCTCACCCATGAACAGTCAGGTATATATTATAATATAAAAAATACTTTTTAAGATCATAAAATATAGAAAAAAAATCTGACATATGACAAGAGATAACTGAGCAGTTAAGGGACATGTGATTAGAACATGGAGGCCGTTAAGTTGCTATTGCTCACTAGTCATGAATACAGCTGCAAAATGTTCCATTACATCAACTGAAGCTGAATGTTCTGTTAACATTTCAGTGAGTCTTGCAGTGTAGGACTAAACAGCCAAACTAAGTGACACATTCAGCTTGAAAGCTAATTTTAGCATGTTTTCCTGGCCTCTGTTTGGGCCCATTTTCTATGTGTAACGATAAAGACACCCATAGGGTCAGTTGAAGTGAACAAATTCTTGGTCTGCTTCAGAGAATGGTAATCAAAAAGAATATGTGATGTGGAGAGCATCTCCGAGACTGAACTGCCACACACCTCCAGGCCATATTTATTCATGAGACCAACCATCCCCCATTCTCTCTTCCACGCAGATGTGTCTCTGGGGTGTGAAGACAAAAACGTCCCCTCCACGACACGGCTTAATGCTCGTGTGTTTCCATTTAAATACCAGTCAGTGATTGGATGGTGGAGACCCATTTCATTAAACTTGAAGATGAGCCAAACGTTTGTGTTGTTTTGGAGCGTGGTGGAACTGGAAAGTGTTCATTTTGCTGTGGGGCTGTTTTGGGAGCCAAATGTTAATCAGCTTCAGTTCTGTGCTTGGGTCAGAATGAGGTTGTACTCTAAGGACAGAGCTGCTCTTAATAGTGTTTGGTCTCTTCAACTGAAAGCTGATTTTGATGAATTATTTACTGAATAATAATGACATTCCCATCGGCCTCAGTTGCACTTTATGTTTGATACTAATTAGCAAATATAGACATGCTAACATGCTAAACTAAGATGGTGAACATGGGCAACATAACATCAGCATGTTAGCATGATGATTGTGAGCATGTTAGCTCATAGTTCTGCCAAGCGTGGCCATAGACTCTTGTTACACCATAGACACTTCAGACCAGCTTTGTTTTCATCTGGACCTCCACAGTGTGTTAAACCTCCTGCTTCATGTCCACTATTCATTGATGGTAGCAGTCAAATAGAAATCATGCTATATATTATTTGAAAACTTTCTGTATAACAAGAACAACAACCACCACCACCAACATCATCATCATCTGTATTTTTGTGACATAAACAGATATATAAAGTAGTTTTGTCCTACAAACCTAGTATCTAGCCATGCAGATAGTTTTAATATTATTTGCCTAGGTTTAAAAATTGAGGGTTCTTGTAAACCGAAGAAATAGTCCCTGTGAAACCTGTTTACAGTGAGGCTATGGATCATACACAGTAATGAGGACTCACTTTATGGAAAGATGTTGCTGTTGAATGATTTTAAATGTAATTTCTCAATGCTGAGATCACCACAAACAACATTCAGTTCACAGGCAGTAATGAGGGTTTATGCAGACTCATGACACTTGATATCTCAAAATCCAAGCAAACAAAGCCAAATCTACAGTATCTTCATGCCTAGATATCCCTGGAGGTACGAGAAAATGTTTTGTTTTATTTGCAATTAAGGTGAACCGACCCTGTAATCTCTTCTTTGTGATTTTATTGTAGTAACATATGTGTTTTCCTCTTGACTCCAGTATAACAATTACCCCCATTGGTAATTTGTCAGCCCCTTTTTTTTGCCTAATGGATTTACCCAAGTTAATAGCTGGGTTTGGCAATAATGGCTATTGTGTTGACAGGACGAGAGGAGATCCAGTGATTGTGCCATACGTAGTGCTGAGTTAAGGCAGCAAGGTGAAAAACAGAGCTCAACCTTCTTTGGTGTTGTGGGTCAGTGGCCCACATCAAACTGTCCAAACACGGTAGTTCATCAGCGCCAAAGACCCCCCCCCCACCCATCATCATTCACACCCAGTGACTCCATTCTGCCTCCCATTTCCTCCTCATCCACTTTTCCCCAGGCAGACATGACCTAAGCCCCTCTGTGTACCACCGCTAACTCTTGACAGAATTATTGCATATAAAAGTGGCTCCTTTGTGCATTTCAATCCCCTGCACAAAGATCGAGGTTGTGCCCTTTTTCCTCAAGGATTCATCTGATTACAGTGTTTTTTATCTGAAGTTAACAGACACAGTCATGGCCTTTAATATTCCACACTCATTGTGGACTAGAAGGAGCAGTCTCCGCTGAGGACTAAATTCAGGACATCAAAAGGCTTTCAATAGGCATGAAGCAGGTCCCTGGTCTTTCAAAGTCCAATCCCAGTGGTCTTTACACATGCAGATGAAATTGAGATAAATCTCCAGAGGCTTCCAGGATTCACACCAGTTCACCCAAATAATGGCAATGACTTTGATTAGTTTTTTCAAGGCCACTGTATTACAAAGTTGAATGCAGTAGAAGCTTGGTCTAGTGATTTGGTTAATGTGAAGTGTTGTGTTAAAAAGACTATGGCACCTTTAATAGAGTGCTAATTGCATTCATTTATGGGCCAAACTGAGCGCAGGCCTGTGCACGTGTTGGTCCTCAGAGCATGAACTGACACTGAGCTCTGTCATATTCTGCCAGCCGCTCGTTCACACTGAATGCTGCGGGGTGATCAGCCTGCCAGCTCGTTCTCCACTGCCCAGTGGCAGATATGCCTTGTAGTGGTCAGTTTGATATCGGCCACTCTCTGATTTTCTTCATGCCGTGAAATGGAAACATCAAATTCTGAAGCCCCTGTCAAATCGATGATCTGCTGTATGAATGTGTACATGCGTGGCGGTGTCTCGGAGTAACTGTAAATCAGAGCTTGTGTCACGATGCAGAGTGATACTGATGTCCCCATTGTTGATAAGCTGTTATTAAGTGATAATTACATATGCCTTATTTAATCTGCTTCCAGTGTTGTTTTTTCACTCTATTCCGATTTAACTGAGAAGATTTAGAGAAGGGACAAACTTGAGACAACAGAGAATTCAGTTCTCCGATATTTCATCACATTACTGACTGTAGTCTTCCTAACTGCTAGTAGCTGACCCTGCCACGAGAGTGGGGGTCAACGACAGACAGGCAGACGGAAAGAGAGACTGACAGAGAGAGAAATGTTTGGCAGCTGCTCAGAGGAAGGCCAACAGGGAGTGAAAATACTTGGCTATTCTTAAACGTCTAAAATAACAAAGGCAAATGTCTCCCATGGTCACTGTAAGGATTTGCATTACTGTGTGTCAGCATATCCTTTACATGCAGCTAAAGTTTGTTTGGGACATTTGCTATGCTTTTAATTAGGACTGAGGAATCCCAGTCAGTGTTACTGTAGGCAACAGAAAGTATCCGTGGTCAAGCAAAATGTTTTATACCCACGTGGACATGCTCCCTGACCACAAAACCAAACGCAAATGTACTATGAACTTAACTAATTAACTGACTAATGAGTACCAATTGAGAACAAAATGTCATACACTATAACTGTAGTTAGGCCAGGGCTGAAAGGTTTCCTCAAGTTCTCTATAGTTATTCTTGTAATCTCTAAAAACATCTGCGTATGAATGCAGAATCTGTAGGCAAGGGACAAGATTTTGGTATCAGAAGCTTTCTGGTTTCTGTTTGTAGTCCAAGTAGTATTGATGCATGCAGTTAAATAGTTAATTTAGAAAGCAAAGGAGGCAGAACGCATTGGTCGAAATGTAGTCTCAGAAGTCATTGGCTAGCACCTGACGACGATTTAGCTTTTTATCAATCCCTCCCTAGAGATGAGCATTTTATTAGATTATTAGATTAGATTTAGACACTCTGGGATTTGGACCCAAATGCAGGACACGCTGGCGGAGCAAGTACAGTTAATAGTGTTTATTTACAACTGAACAAAATGTGAACAAGCTAACGTGTTGTAGAGGCAGGGAAGGGTCAAACTCAATTCAAACAAATCCAAAGGAGAGCAGGTAAATATCTAAGTCCAAAACGACTCCAAGAACAGGCACAGGAAACTGGCAGGTACACTCAACCTGATATGCAGATGAACAACAGACAATGGGAAAACACTGACTTAAATATGCAGAGGGAGGTGATTAACAAGATGATGGAAACAATAAGGGTGGAGACAATAATCAACACAAGGGAAGGAAGTGAAGTGAACAAAGACACATGAGGAAGGATTCACCAAAGTAAAACAGGAAATACAAAACCCCAAACCAATGACATTTATATAATTATATATAGTATATATTTATATACTTTTTAATTGGACTCCATCGCATTTCAAAGTAAAATATTGTAGTGTTCCTCCACTAGAGTTATTGAGCGCTATAGTTATGTGTTATTTTGCAGGTTTTAAATACAAAACGAGGATATAAAAATACAGAATACATTGTTACCTAGGTAAGTATAAAGTCAAGTAACCCTACTTTGACAAAAATACAATAACTACTAGCACTTTGAAGCATTAATATTAATCTTTCAGCAACATAACGTTCTGACATGTAACAAAGACAATTACTTTGGGCTAAAGATTTGAGTACTTCTTCCACAGATTCCACAAACCGTTGATCACTGCTGAGTGAACTGGCTGACAGTGGCCAGATCATTGGCAAAAACAACAATAATTATTATTTATTTCTTGGGCCAGAACTCAAGTAGCTTGTCCCACTACAGCCACTGCTATGCTCTGCACGACCTTGTGTACCCGGCAAGGCTCTTGAGGTCTACCACTGCCTCGGTCGGTTAGTTTGTTTGTCTTATTGTGTGACTTTGTTGTTTTAAAGGGTTAAAAACACTAACCGATCAAGGCAGACCTGACAGGTATAATTCCTTTTGTCAGTGAAGTCTGGTGGCTTTGGCGAGAGCAATGTTGGGACTATAGTGACTAGCTAAACAAAAAGGATCTTCCTCTTAAAAACAGGTTTATCCGTTTCATAATGTTATTAGACTCCTATAGTAAAGGCACTTTAGTGGACATACTTTGACAGGGTTCAATAGCCTGCAAGGATACATTGTAGACCTGCTCTCACTCAATACAGGACCAGTTTCAAAAAATGTTGTCCCAATTAGTCACATAGACAAAACAACATGGGAAAATAGGGTTGAAAAAGGCTGAAAAATACCAAAGTTACCCTTGAATGCTCAATACAGACAAATTGTTAATCTGTTGAGCATGAATCAAAAGTAATGTGAGCATCTTTCAAATCTTTGGTCTCATCTAGTGACTTCAGTATAGCATCCTCAGTTGCTGTGTACTGTTGGTGAACAGTGGCTCCTGACGGCCAATCAGACTGCAGTGCAAGCAGACATCTGTGCTTGCTGGTAGTGATCTGGAGGAATAAAACAGATTGCAGACTGCTAATGAAGACCACTGCTCCTTTCGCTTAGCTTATAGCAGAGGATCTTCAGGCTGCACAGCTGTTCAAAGCCTGCTTCACTCACCAGCATATTGTTTTTCTCCACACACATCACATATTACACGTCTCCCATGTGAAGTGAACTTTTACTTTACATTCCACTCTGCTGACTCAGGAAAATGACTTTAATTTCTCTGCCTGTGATGTTTTATTCTCCTCCACTTTGTTTGGAAATGGTTGATAAGTGACGCATCAAAGACAGTCTAGCGTATCCCACACCTACTAGACTCATCTGTTGTGAATTTGTGAAGAAAAGGTGAGACCTGACACTACAGGAGTGGCACAAAGAGAACAAACAATAGTCAAGCCTCTACACCTCCTGTACACACAGAGTCCCACAGAGATGATTTAGGCAGAATTGTATGGCAGCTGTAAGTGATAGGCTTCTGAGGAAGGGGCTGCAGCCGGCTGGTGGAATGTGAACATGCACTAGCATTACACACTGAGGGTCCCTCTCTGGTCCACTTTGCAGCTGGCCTTACTTGGTAATGCTGGATAAGTCTCTGCTCTGCTCTCCTCAAACAAGAACAGCTTGCTGTGTCTCCTTCTAGAAAGGCTAAGTAAAAGAAGGGGAAAGGGGAACTGAAACAGAGCAGTGACTGAAGTCTGTGAGGGAGAATTAGTCATTTATCCTCTGGAGCAGGAAAAGACTAGTCCATGTGTTGTGGTCAAGTGAAGAGAGAGGGAAGGAGTGGCATGGGTGGATGTTGGTAGGAGGACTGCTGCGCCTCTCTCATGATTTTTTTTTTCAGCCCCAAATTGCCTAAAAACATTTGGGTCTTTTTTACCTCTCGGCCTCTCACCAGAGAACGTATCCAATCCATATCTCAAGTTTCCAGCCTTACGATGTCAGGGGCATGTGGAATCTAATGTGGAAGTACTGCATCTCAGTGCGAACGATAAGGTAGGGGAATCCTGTTACAGAGCTCCAAAGCATGATGATGCACTGCTGGAAAAGCTGTAAGGCTTATGCTGATCCGCGTGCTGAGGGAATACTCACTCTGTTGTTGATATATTTGGACACCTGTACTTGATCTGGAGCTGGAGTCAGGTTAAAACATGAGGCTTTATGGTTCGCTTGTGACTTCTCGTTGTGAGCAAACACCAATAATTATTCAGTAATTTGTAAGAAAAAAAGAAAAGTTTTTTCCATTTTCATCATCTCATGAATTCTGACTAAAACAATCAGTTGATTATTTAAATTGTTGTATATTCCAATTAATTTTCTTTTGATCAACTATTTGATCAATAGACTAATTGATTAAGCACTAGTTTAGATGAAAAAACGATAGTCATATATGAGAAAGCTACAGTAGATGACAGGAAGATTATTTACTGTGTAACTCACCACACTTCTTATTTCCATGTGGTGTTCAATAACAAACTGATCTATCTGTGTTATTGAGAATAGTAAACCAGTTGAAACAGGACATGAGAGATGCTGTAGGGGACGGGTTAAAGCATTAATGTTCCACACAGTGATTTCACCACAGCAAGGCTAACATTAGTGGCCATTGTGGCTAAGGCAGCCTGAGTCAGCAGTAGCCAATCACCATTCATAAACTCCTATGGTCTGTAATTCCAGCCTCCATGGGTCGGCCGGCCCCATCTTGGAGTTCATGCTTTAATACAGAAATGTTCTTCCCTCTCAGCAAGTCCAGTTGTTTTATTGAATTACTGATCCCTGTCTGGTACAGCACACGCACAGCGTCTTGTGTAACTTGGCCATCAGACTTTTTCCGTCTCTGCTGATGTCTCATGAATGCCACAGTTACATGGTTTTTCCTCTTGGCTTGGAGTCCCTTCTATCTGCTCTGCTAAAAATTACCACTTAGTCACTCACACTTTTGCACAGGACCTAGAGGCTGAAGTCAAATGAGTGGTATTTTAAAATAGCTATCTTAACTTATCCATGTCCGTATTTACAGTATGGCATCACTATCCACACTTGTTGTCTTTGTGTGGCTGTAACAATGGCAGCAGAAGGTTAAGCTGCATTCTTTGATTTTAATTGTGGTATAAACCAGGGCTGGACTGGGACAAAAAATCGGCCCTGGCTCTTTTGGCCCAGGCAGCCCACCAAAATCGGTCGGACACCCCTCACCAATACACCATGCTTCCATATTACATGTGTACCAACTGTAATATTCCCCCAAACCAGCTGAGTGGTATGTGCACCAGTGTACCAGTGCAAGTGAATCAGTGTACTCATTCGCACTCATTTACTGACTCCATGATGATCAGAGGTGGCCATGGAGTACACAACTCATACTCAAGTACAAGTAGCCTACAAGTCATTTTCAGAGCAGCGTGGGATTAGCAATGCTAACAAAATAACTTCATCTCAGCCATTAGGACAGTTAGCCAAAGTTAGGACTGCATTAGGAATCTATGCTAGCTACAAAAACAATGTCAAATAGCTTATGCAGCGCTGTAAACAGTGAGTGATCACCAGTAGTAGGTGACTGTCTCACTTTGTGATAGTGTTATGATTATGTTATTATCATTAACCTTAACTGAAGTAATCATCATCATTGTCACTACAGCATGGTCACACAACCGACCCAGGGGCTTCACTTTGTGTTGAAAAGTGGTGGGGACATTTAAGGGCTCAGATTAGGGGTGTGACGAAACACTGAAGATGTGACTATGCACAAGATTGGGGTCATGAGAACAAGACAAGAGTATGTTTCGCTACTATTTAGAAAAAATATGTGTTGATGAAATACATGATTTCTCTCCTCCCTGTCACTCTGCTCCTCTGTCTCACGCCTCCTCCTCTGCCTGCAGTGGCCACGGCTCTCCTTTACTCTTTGAGGTGCCTGTGCCTGCACTATGTCGGGTACTGCAGCTGATGTTGAAGCTACTGCAGCCCCGGTAGCAAATATGGGTTATTCTCGCACATTTGACTGCCTCCGTCTGAAGACTACTTTTTTTTTTGGCCCACAACACAAAAAAAAGAGGACGGTGGGGGGAGGTAGAGGGGGAGGGGTTGGTTGCCAGGAAGAGATGTGTTCAGGCCAGCCCAGTGTCAGTATAGAAAATTACCCAATGCGCCGCTCTCTGTCCTCTATGGGCCGGCAACAGTTAAATAAATAAATAATTTACGTTACACTGGCCCCAAGGGTGCGTCGGCCCACTGGGCATTTGCCCGGTATGCCAGATTGCCAGTCCACCGCTAGTATAAACTATAAACACAACAGTGAGTTATCACCTTATCACCACCTCACTTTAGCTTTATGCACATGTGACTGAAGGTGGCCTCTCTCTGGCAACATGTGCAAACATCCCCTCAACCACCACAATATAAAGGTTCTGATTCTCCAGATCAGTGAGAAGAGCACAGACAAAAACATTTTACAGACCTAAGGCCTTTCACAGTGTTCTTGTTGACACTGACAGATCGACCCTTTGATACGCTCCTCTCTGAGTGAGAGAAGACGGTAGTGTCGTCTGCCTGCAGTACATTCCTAAAGACAGGAGTCATACCTCAGTAATTCTGCTCTCCTCTGACCCTCTACTCTGTTTTTTCTCCCAGCCAATGCTTGACTACATACCAACCCCATCTGCGTCTGTGTGTGAGACAGTGGTTCTGCCCCACTATTCACTATCTGTAGGGATTTTTTAACCTGCTTTGCTGGAGCTGTTTTGTAATAAATTCTCTTTAAAGAGCCTGGCTTTACAGCAGAGGCTGATGCTGCTCGGTTTGAACTCTTAGCAGACTGTGAGCGTGCAGGCCCTTTAAAAAAGGTTTGCCAGTGAAACGGTAGAGGCCAGGGAACATGATCTGGTTCCTACTGCAAGCCAAAAGAGTACAGGGTATTATTTATTTAACTCCGGGACTCAGACTGCAGTTGAAGCTGCCAGTGTGAGGTGACCTACGTGTCTGTTTGTCTGCATCTTGTGCTCCTGGCCTCCCACAGGAGAGGAAGTACAAAATCTCTGCTGAACTTGACAACAAATCGCCTCAACGACTATCCCAGCCCTGTACAGCTTCCTGGCAAATGAGCAAACGCAGCAGATCAGAGCTGGCGGTTTGTCTACGAGCAGGGGTCTGGTGTGTCATAGCCAGATCTACTCCGGGATACCGTCTTCTATTGTGAAGTAGGGCTAACCTGGCCTCCCAACAAGGCTGTGCTTTAAAGGTAAAGTCATTTCTGCTCACCACTCCAGCAGGGAGTGGAATTAGAGGTCCGGTGCGCCTTGTGTGAACAGAACAGAGCAGTCGGTCAGCTGTCGGCAGGCCGCTCTCTGTACTGTAGCTGGTGAAGTGGCTCTCCTGCTCTGCTGCAGGCAAACACAGCAGTGCGGGGAGAGCTGAAGATGTATGGTGAGTGTGGGTCTGATTCACTGGTGGTCAGCGGGACAGGTTATGCAAGGAAAGACAGATATTATTAGACCTTTACTGGCTTGTGCTCTAAAATCATGTGAACGACTTTTAATACGTGCTGAGAAATGCATGCTGCGTTCTTTCATGCTCTATGTTGGGACATCTATAAGTGAACCTGGCATCTGTTTTCAATTGATTACAAGGTCACTTTATTTTAGCTGCCATTCCTCAGCAATTTCACACTTTGGGTCTTTAGTCTGTGAGGAATTCTTTTCATCTTGATCAGGCTTGTCAGCTCTGGTCTTGTAATGGAAAAGCTCATTTACCTTGAGCATGTGTCTTTACAGTGATGGACACAAGCAGGTCAGGCAACTGGTGGTTCCAGAAAAGTTCCATTGTATCAGAGATTTTATTTGTCAGTGTCTCTCTTTGCATCATCTGCTGCTGTATGAATGTATCTTACTTTTAGAGAATTTGAACACCAAGAAGATACCATAAGCTCTGCAGAATGTAGTGCTTCAGTGTTGCTTGTTGTTTGACTCTTTTGCCAGTATTGTAATTAGCTGTTATAAATATTGCAGCCTTGCAGTGTCTAATCCACCTGTAATTTGATTCGAGTTCTCCTACGGACTCCCTGTAGGTTTATAGTGTGCTTATTTGTTTACAGCAAATTTCTATAAATGTGTGACATGGTGTAACTTACAGCACTCAACACTGTACTTTCTGCAGGATCAGGAGATTGAGCCATAATGTTTCGGTTAGACAGAAATATTATCTCCATTTATTGCTCTCAATACATGCTTGGATGGAAATGTAATGGATTTAAATTGCCATAATGATGAATAAATGTCACCTTAATAACTTAGATGTCATTGTAGCTCAGGCAACTGCTGCCCCCTGAGTCCTTTTAATCACTGTCAGGTGCTATAATTGGCCCTGTCCTAGCATCAGTGGTGACCCGTGGCTTGGTCAATAATGACCAGACAGTGGCGGGGTGGTCAGGGGTGTAGTCGCCACCTGGGGTCCTCCTCCATTTTTTATGCATTACAATGAGGCAGAGCTCATCCAACATTAATGGCTACAGCGGCCCTGAGCACGGATCATTCTTTCTCAGCCAGGCTCCTTGGTCCAGGGAGTACCTCCAGCCCGGCCCTGGCTGCCCAGTTAGGTGCATTGAAGCCTGACTTCACCCTGACTTTGATAACAGCAATGTGCCACCTGCTAATGGCACTCTGACGGATTAGAGACACAGCAGTGCTCTCACAGGAAACTGCAACCGCTTAAAATCTAAGCTACTGGCCATATTCACCATGACCTTTCTCTTCCGAAGTGCTTCTCCCAGTATGGCATCAGAAAGTCCATTATTTTCTCTTCAGGAAGAGTTCAGCCTCCATCTTTGTAAATTCAGAAAGGATTGCTAAAATTCCACTTAACAGCTGGAGGTAGCACTCACCAGATTGTGGCTGTGTGTATGCATAACTAACCCAAAACACAACATGTGAATGCCGCGTGAATGGGGGTTTTATCACCGTGTCACCAGAACAGAGCATGCACTGCTGCAAACATCTGGCTGGTCACATATGTAATTCCTCAAAACATCATTGTTTGACTCATATCACAGATGAGTTTAGGGAAGGAAACATGAGATGGTGTTTTTCTTATTTAAAATGATTTAGAAAGTCTCTGTCTTTATTTTAAAATCCAAATAACGTGTCGTAGCTTTTAAAATATATTTTTTTATAGCATTTGTATACCGATCATCCACAAAATACGTGTGGTTGTAAAAAATGCTTTCTAAAGATTTTTCCAAAGACAAAACATATAACAAGTTTACCAAATACAGCCAAACCAAATTCCTTTAGAGGGGACTTTTTTTTTTACCTTACTTTTGTTCATATAAAGAAAATAAAAGATACTTCAAGACCAACGTCAAGGGGGGCTAATGGTTCCTGGAACACCTCCTGCTACTCGCCCACACCCTTTGGCCAAGCATTCTGGGAAAATATCCATCAGTTGCAGTATTGATCTACAGTCAATAGCCAGCAGATGAACATTACTGTTTCTACTGCTGGAGGAAAGGCATGTTGTTAGTGGTGATTTTCAATTTTAAATAAAAGGTGACGAGGCTGCTGGGATAGGGACCCGGTCACCGAGGTAAACTCCTGTATGTTTACAATACTAACAGCTTCCAGGTTGCGTCTAACCAGTTAATTCTAGGCACAGGTCTGACAGAAAGCACTTTAATTAGGTATCAGTACAGTAATTATAGTTCTTTATAAACTTTACTTCTTATTTCCTTGTTCTCCTCCTACTGTCCCTCCTCCATCCCACCGTCCTTTAACGCCTCTCTCCAACTTTAATTCTTTTTCTCTCCCTTGCCTCCTCCTCTTCCTCCTCTTCTATCATTCCTGGCTGAAGTCTGCAATCAATTAGTACGAGAGAGGCCCAATCAATTCCTGCTCATTTGCAATTCCTCCCCGTTAAACACTTTCCTTTATTACCAATGTCATAATTAATGCAGAGGAGATTGAGAGGACTCAGAAGGAGGAAGTTGGCTGGGGAAGAATTTGTGTGTGTGTGTGTGTGTGTGTGTGTTAGTTAGTATCTGCTCCCTGCCTTTATCACCTCCTTCTAATCCAGACAGCCGTCATCCAGTACACACAACACCACCACTAAATCATATGTGTGTGATACACAAATACAGCAAAAATGTCATTGATGCTTTGCAGTCATGTTAAAGTGAGGACATGACAGTAAGGTCTCCAACTAAAACATGTACTTATATTTTAGGATGTGGTGCATCCTTGTGAATAATCAATTTAGATCTAAAATAAACTGTTCAAAATATGTCTTTCCAAAAACAAAAGTGGCCTCTTGGCTCAACTTGCCACATATGAGGGGTAACTGAGCCAAGGTAGAGGGTAAGTTGAACCACAGGCTCTCGGGGACATCAATGTCAATTTATTGTGCAAACTCAACGGCAGTTCCCAACATTCAATTGCACTTAGATAGTGAAACACTGTAGCTATGTCTCCTGTTGTTTCATATCAGTGTATTGCATTAAAGCCATCCTGTTTATAGTCATGTCCCGTGCCACCTGATGTATGGACTTCCCAATTTTGTCCCACTGCTCTGAGGATTTAAAGCCTTTCTGTCTTCCATTTATAGAAGCATGACATGATGATTTCTGGTCTAAAATGCATAATGTCACATCATTTCGGGTGATGAATAAGAATGCAATGTAAAATGACTGGCTCACCAAGCTGGCTCAAATGACCCCGTCCCTGCCATTTTAACAATATTGTGTCATCCAGCAGTTCAAGAGTAACATTATGCTAACAGTAGAGCCTCATATTGTAACTTCGTAAAGCACTAACACATGCGTACCATTTTCTCAAACCTGTCTGTAATGGTTCAGACACAAGAATCAGGAGCCCTTAACATAAAAAATAACTAAATATGCTTATCACTTATTCCATGGGCCTCTCTCCATCACAGCGTGAGTAAAATGGATGACTCTTCATCAACGATCAACTCCTTCAGCATTGTACATAGTCATCATCCCAACCTTTGTTAAAGCACGGGGAGCATCCACAGTCTGCCTAACATAGGGGTTAACTGGTGATTGCCCCTCACCAAATTACTTCGCTTCCTCTTAAAATGCAGTGATGCCTCTGCAGATACTGAGAAAGTCCTGATAGCCAATTGAGCTAGCAGAGGAGAAAGTACACAGCTGTGTGGAAGCTCATTTTATGAGCAGTAACATGAGATGGCAGTGTGACTGGGGGCAGGTGGTGGACCATGGTAATTACTGGGCAGTGCTGCTGCACAGTCAGTGGTCCCCACACACCAATCTGTCTTCTCTGCCCTAATGAAAAGCCTTTTAACATCTGATGGGCTTTTAACGTCACTGTGATATGAGAGGCTGGGACGACAGCCCTGTATGCAGATATATATTTGCTTTTGGAGAGCTGTGTGATCCAGGTGTGGATAATTGCGCTGGAGGTGCTGTAATGTTTTCACAAGTGTGTGTTTGCATGTTTATGGGCCATTTTGTGGGTGCGTTCCTTTCTTGTCTCCATTTCAGCCTACAGAGGTGTCTGTTTGATGGATTGTGCAGATAAAGTATTTGATGACGCAGGAGAGATGAGGTCTATTAGAAATTCATAGCAGATTATACTCACAACTGCAATGATAATGGACATCAGGGACATAATGGCTGTCGCTGGTTTCCTTCACAGGTCATTGTGATATCTTGTGCTTTATTTAAAATGACTTTACCCTGCTCATTCTCTCTTTCACTTCCGCCTTGAAAACAACAATTCCTCACAGAGCTGCTAACAGTCACATTGTTGTGATTCTCCTTCACGCCGGCTTTCATCTGATCCCCTCTCTCCAGTAACAGTGACAGGAGCAGCTCAGTAGAATTGAGCTCTCATACTGTATCAATACGAGTTCTGGAGACTTGCTCCATCAAAACAATTCTTTGACTTTTTTCATTGATTCCTCAGCTTTGCAGTTTCTCAGTTTTTCACTGCTCGAAAATAAAGTTATCACAAATGTCAATCAGCCAGTCATGGTATTTTTCACTGCAGACAGCACATTTGAAAGATGTTTTGCAATGAAATTCATTGGAAGTGTAGAAGTATTCTCGGTGAAGTGGTCAAAAACTATCTTGTGTTTTAGTGTGACATGGCACGCTATGAAGCTGTCTAATATCTGACTGTACAAGCTTGTCATTTTTTTAAGGTCTAAAAGAAGTTATGTTGAATGTTTTCAGAGCTTCTGGTAAACTGCTCAGTGATGCTCATCCGGCTTTATCTGTGCTGAAGTCTGACATGTGCTGGGTGAAATGTGTTGTAAATAAACACCAGCTGTTCTGGTTGGTTCTGTATGTTTTTTTAAGTGGAAATAGAAGCCATTTACAGCTATTTTTGTGGTTTGGTTATATTTACTATATTAGTATTTACGTTTCAGACCACTTTTTGATGGTCTTGGTCTCGTCTCGGTCTTGACCGCATGAGGACTTGGGATTTTATTTGAAGACACAACTTTGGGAATATCAATAAATTGCTTTTGCATTATTCGATTTGTTAACATCCTAGCTTTGGTTGGAAGTAAAACATATTGCTTCAAATGCAACCAAAAACCCTAATTAATGACTGTCCCCCCTCCCTGCGATGTTTACGCTGATTTCAGCTCTTAGTGTTTGTGTGTGGGCGTTTTAATGGGAATGCGGATTTCTCAGATCAATTTGAGAAGTACCTGTGATCTCGTTCCACATTTTATTGTGTGTCATGCAATGCGGAGAACTGGTCTTGGTCTCAGCCCCTAAAAGTCTTGGTCTTGTCTCGGTCTCGATAAACTCAGGTCTTGGTATTGACTTGGTCTCGGTTTGGGCGGTCTTGACTACAACACTATATTTTGATACCAAATAACACATATCTCACCTACAACCTAGGAAGGAGATGTCATTTCCAGCTATGTAGATAGGAAATGGAGTTGGGAACCTTTCAGTTTTTTTCAGCAAACTCAAATGTAATGGTGAGAGGCAATAACTGTAGATAGCATGACATCAGTACCATCAAGCAGGCCCACCATTAGGAATTATGAACAGGGGGACAACTTTTTTTTCCTCATCAACGCCCACTCCAGCACCACCTCCGCTCACCCACCCTTAGTTCTAATACAAACACGGGCAATTTAAAAGAAGCTCTTGGACATTAGCTTTGTTGTGACACAGATGGAGTCCCTAACGACCATTTCCAAATTCTCATCCAGGCCATGCTCGCATATATATTCAATTACTCAGTATGATTATAGGACAAAAATTCAATAGAGTTTTTTTTTTTTTCTTTCAGATTAGACTGACAGTTATGTTCATCCTTTTAACTTAAAACAAGACAAGGAGAGAGAAAAATGCCCTTCAACGCTTGAGTGATTAGAGAAAAGTAAAATCAAAAATTTAAGAAATTACTGCATAAATCATAAAATCAAATTATGAGTGAACAACTAAATATACCTCATCTGTCAAATTCAATCTTGAGAACTAGATTAATCAAAGTATTGGTCAAATTATGTGCAAAACTGAAATACTGTATGGAGTATAAGGCTTTCTTATGTATAGATTATTGTATTGTAACCATATTTGCAACTGTTTCCTATGACTTGGGATGTGCTGCTCACTAGTGTTTACTAGGTCAATTTTCTTGAGGTTGCTACAGGGGAACCTGTGGGTGTTACTAATAATCTTTGTTAATACAAAGGGAAACACAATCAAGGTATAATACAATATAATGCAGTAAAGCTCTCAGGCATTCTGTGTTGCTTTTAGACACGTTTCTCCTGTAGATAAACCTTCACAAGGTTACAAGGTAGTTTATTTGTCTTTTTACAACACAAGGTTGTAGAACCAAACCGAACTTTATAGTCCCTTCATGCTACACACACAGAAATTGGATTAATATATTAATATTTGAATACACGTTAAATATGTGTTATATTATCTCATGTAATATAATCTCTGCTGAGTCAGCACACATTAGTTTCCCCTCCTCTTTTGTCTTTGTTTGGGGAAGTAACCTCTTTAAATATGTTCTCTCCTCAATGATAAATTAATTTATAAACTCCTGGATTTTAATAGCTCCTGTGTTTCAGCAGCTTTTCTGCTCATGTTCAAAACTTTCTGCACATTTAGAATCTCTCCAACATATGTCTTCTCTGACATGTTCATGAAAAAGTCACAATATTGCAAGAATAACATCATCATTTAATGAGAATTTATTATATTTTTAAAGTCTACCTGCCCTACAATCTGCTGTGCATAAGCCTGCGTTGTTGCTCTGCTGATTTCAGACCGTCTGCTAGGATGAGAGGAGGAGGTGGATAAACAAAACTTACTGAAAACACTTCTGAGTCTCTCGCCCCGAGTCCATATTGTCAGTTTTACATTTGTTTTTCACTGTGTGACAAAATTGATGTGTAGCGTGAGAGCATGTGAAAATTGTCAGATGCGTGAGTCTCACACTCAACGCGTGAGAGTTGGCAGCTCTGTTGCAAACATTACTTAAAGGTAAAGCTTTACTAGTCTGCCTAACTGTTCGCTCCTCACCTTCGCCTGTCAGACTTAGGCTGCATGCTGCTTCTTAACACACACTTTGGCCAGAAATTTGGCCATTGCGTCCCTATCATTTTAGTTTTCTCTGTGTGTTTTGGCTTTTCTTTTTCTGGGCCCCTGACAGGCTGCGGTGTTCACTTAATGCTACTCGCTTTACATATGCGGGTCCTGCACATCTGCACCTGCACACCATTTTCACAATAACTGCGGGGGGTGGGTTTTCAGAAGTATGAAATATGTTTTAATCATAATAATACATGTATTTATTATGTAAATACATCTAGAAAGTTTGGTTATTCATATAAGACAGTAAATAAAGTGCATATGCCTTGGGCCGGGGTCATCTGTATCCTTTGACCCCGCCTGATGGTGGGCCTGCCATCAAGTCAGATGCAGCAAAAAATACAAGCAGTATTGTATATGGATGTAAAACAGAAAGTTAGCACAAAATCTTACTTATATACACAGGAAAACTGGACAACAGCAAATACAGCAGGTCAAAGCTGAACCAGGAAGTCAGATAGTTTCAACTGACAAGAGATAATTCATTCACCTTTGCTTCCTCTTCCAAATAAGTTTGGTTAACTTGGGGGTTTGTTTAAATCCTGTCTGACTTTCCCCATCGGACCTCTTTTTAACAATGTTGCCATGGTCCCAGATCTCAGCATTTAACTTGGTGAGCACTAATATGAAAGATGGCAAACCTCTGCAATAAGACCCAGGTTGGAATAAACTAGATTTATCCTTCAAGTGATGCTTCATGTCTGACCCATGAGGTGACACTCAGCAGCCTGACAGCAGGATGTGGCCAACGTCTCTCTGCACAAGACAGTAAACACTCATTAAATCCAACTCTGCCTGTGCACACAAACATCTGCCGTCTGTTGCCGCTGTGAGTCAGTGGACCCGATCCAGCACGTACTGTAGTCATCCGCATCTCTCAGAGTAGGCACCATGGCATGCCAGCTCTTTGTACTCCATGCTTCACTGCTCGCCATGCCAGCTTTCCCTGGCTCGTCTGGTACCAACACAAGCACACCCGCTCCTGAAGTGAAAGAGGGCTGCCTTGTGATAGGGGCTGAGCCCTGGATCCAGCGCAGAGCCTGCTGTGCAGCACACATATGAGAGAGCATATGCTCTCTCATATGTGTGCTGCACAGCTTAAACGTTTTGACAAAAGCCCAGGCATAGCAGAGAAGGGCTCTCGTCTTCTCCCCACGGAGGCTTCCCGGCCTGACATCACAGGCTTCGATCTGTCTCGGATCCGCCTCAGCTTCTTGTTTCTGCAGAGCTGCTGCCTGAACCTGTACAGGGCATGCAGAGGTGTTCTTCTGGGGAAGCAACGATTTATTTCTATTGCTGCCAGAGTGATTACATCAACCTGCTGTGTGTGAAGCATCTCCTGATGCTGAAACACACTGTCTTCTGAGATTTGGTTAGCCACTATCAGCCTGAGCGGCTTTCGTCTTTGAACAATTAAACTTGACTCAATTAGTGGCCGCTGTTTCATGAGACGTCTGTTTTTAGAACAGTTGTTACACATTACATCTGGACACCTTTAGTGATATGACAGGCTGTCAGGAGATTTGCTTTCTCACTCCGGCTATTTCTCTCACTGGCGTTGGTACTGACGTGGTGTCAGAAGTAGTGCCAACACAACACCAAGCCTCTGGGCTGCGGGCTGCTCTAATGAGCTCCCCTGAGTGGTTAGCAGGCTGATGAAGATGGCCCGTCCTCTCTCCTCCCCCTCACTCAGCGTGCCCAGCTCTAATTGGTGGGAGAAGAAAGAGAGACTTCAGAATTACAGGAGACAATGTTTTGGTCAAAAGAGAGAGAGAAAAAATTTATTTCTGCATCATCTGAATGCAAGCCTTTTCACCCCAATTATAATTTCTAGCATGGGCCTGAGGAGAAGGACATGTGTGAAGTGAGAGGTGTCAGGTGTTCTTTTTGAAAGATATCTACTGGTTTTTTACCTAATGCAGATCATATTGTTGGCTCTGAATATCAGAGTGCTCTTCATGCTCCCGAGCTCTAAAGGGTTTAAAGACTGGAATAATGACACCCTCTACTGGTCATATAGCATCACAGCCAGAAAAAAACTAAAACTGTAACAACCAGAGATGCATCTGAAAAGCAACTATCTTATGATCCCATTTTTTAATACGCTACTGCAAGTGTGATATATATAATATTTGTACTTGTGAAGGAACAACAAGCAAAACACATTTTAAGTGGAGGTGGGGCTTTAAACTGGTTGTTGGAGATGAGGGACAAAGTCCTTTATCTGGATAAAGTTTAGGTGTGCAGCACCCATTGTTTTAAGTTTGAATCTCAAATGGCATGGGGGGGGGGGTTGTGTTCCAGAGGTGAGAAAGAATTTTACAAGCATGTACAGATGGTTTGACAAGTTACGAGATATATGTTATGTTCACAGTTTGCTTTTGGAACCTGCTCACAGACGGTGCTCGCAAGCACTATGTGCTGCCTAGGTAAGCTTCTGGAAGCCAATCAGAAGAAAGTGGGTTTTTAGTAAGGGAGACCTTAAAGGGACATTAGCTGGAAATGAGCATAATAGGTCCCCTGTAATGTGGTTCCTGAAATGATTTGTCCATTGTCAGGCTTCTTGTCAAATGCAGTAAAGTTTCTTCAATCAGACAAAAAACTATAAAAGTATGTGAATGCTTTTTTCGTTATATTTAGCAAATAACATTATAATGAAAAAGGTTTTTGTGCCCATAAGTTTAACCAAAAACCCATTTAGAAATGAGACTACATATCTGTGGTTTTTCAATAATCCTAAAAATTATTTTTAGTGATAAAGAACTGAGAATGAGATGATGCTGCATTTACAGCTCTGACCACCAATCAAAAGGTAAAATCAGGCAAAATTAAGTAAACAATGCAAGACGCACCTTTTTGCTGCCTTAGCTTGATTTATGTTTAATAACAGCTTTATATTAGAATAACAATGATGCATAGTCATCAGTAAATGTTCTTCTATTAAGCTCCTTAGTACATTTGTATAAATGCCTCCAGTAGAAAATTACACCATCACATACACTAATGTAGGCCTTATATCGCTACTTTTTACTGAAACTAGCTTTTGAATTTTCACTGTCACTCTTTGTCTTTCTAAAATAAGCTAAGTTTCATTCATTCACCATTTCTCTCAGACCAAACATGGAGCTTCTTTTTCACACAGAGACCTATTAACCACAGTCTGATATGTTGATTAGATGTTAGAAGTGTCGTCTGAGTGTGTACTTTATTTGAGGTTGACTTGAATTGACCCCGCGGAGGAATTTTCCGCTCTAATGCTTTGCCAAACTGTAGCGATGATGATGTTCAAGGAGGAATGCAGCATCTCAAAAAGTGTTATATCCTGTAAATATCCTGTAAAAATCCTATATAAATATCCTGTAAGAATTTCCTGAAGAATGTTCAGGATTTTTTGTATCTTCAAAAAAAAAAAAAACATTTTGGAAATGCCACCGCTTTAAAATCAGAAGTATAAATTACATCTTTTTATTCCTATCCACCTTTCAAAAATGTAAAGGGCCAAAACCTTCCTCTGGCACTCTGGTCAGGTTTTGTTTGAGTCCATCTGCACAGCATTAACACCCTCACACACTGCTTCATGTTGCAGTGTGTGAAACTGTGCTGCTGATCCCTGCTGTCACAAGCTGTCCTGCTTTCAGAGGCTTATGGATAACAGGTAGCAAGCTCCTTTATCCTCATTAGCATCATTACGTTATGACGTGCCTCCAGCTATTGTTGTCTTTGTCTGTCTCCAGCCCTTCCTCACTCAGTGTCCCTTGTTTTTCTGCCCTTCCCTGCCTCTGACTTTGCATTTGTGGAAGCTAAAGAATGTATATGTCATTGAATTAGTAAGAGAGCGGTGCAGAAGTGGTAGAGGAAATATGTGAGTTTCCCACATTGTATCCTTGTCCCACTGGAAGTGCTGCAACCCCCAAAACTAGCATTAAGATGTGTTAAGCAAGATGCTTCATTTCAGTTTGTTGGTGCAGTCCACCAAAGTCAAATTACTAGTCATGGGGAGCACTAGTACTAATACTACTTAACTACATAGTTGTATGATAACTATTGTGGTTCAGCAGAACACCCTGAACCACTGCTTTCTATGTAAACCTTCAAACCACCTAAAAGTCTGCGTGTCTCGACCTCTGCTCAAAGTCCCCCCAAAATCTTGGAAGTGAAAAATAAATCACCGAAACGCCCCTTTAAAACACTATATAACAGGAACCCGTTGCGTCCTGTGGTGTCCGAACAATAATGCTGCGATGATGTGTTGCGGACCAGCTGCTAGAGTCAAATGCACATATGTTATACACCACAGTCCTCAAACTGATTTACACGTCTTGAAGACGGGAACTAACACCAGAAAACAAATAAAGCCAAGATTTTTATGTTAATGCTGTTAAACCTTTTTTGACAGTGGATGCGGTTTGCAGTGGATGCGGTTTGCAAATGTCATCCACTGATGAAGGCCATGATATGTGGCTGAAAGCCTGGCGACAACAAAGTGGGCCTCTGTCAAACTATTATTTCCACAATCAGTAAAATGTTTAATCTCATGTAAAAAACTGTTACTAATTGAGTCCGATTTTATATAAGCCCTTTCAAGCCTTTTGGCTAGAATTAAGTTTTAATAACTTATTTTATATTCAAACTAAATAAGGAAGATTGTAAAATAAAAAAATACTTATACTTATACGTATACTGTAATACTTACAACAATACAATTTGATAAAATAATCTTGAGAAGAATGAATAAATCTGCATTATATGTTTGCAGAGTGAGATCATCTGAAACTACCGGTCGCTAGAGCAAAAGACTTGATATAAACAGCTTATAAAAATGGTATTTTTCACAGCACAGGGACCAGTGAGGAAAGCTTTTATCAGCAGCAATGTTTTTATAGCCAAAGCTGAACTTGAGCTAAACGGGGACACCACCTGTCAGAAGGAGCCATTAGTGGGAAATCCCATTACCAGTAATCCTACATGCAGAGTGGCAAGAGCGCAGCAACGAGTCTCCACTCTCTCCCTCTGTCTCGGTTTGTCCCTCCTGGCACCGGAGACAGTCGTGCTACACCATCAGTCGTCGTGGCGACAGGCTCGTGAGTGCCAGGGTTATAAGGGGGCACGACCCCTGGCAAACTTCCTCCCTGGTGGATAGAGAGGCTCGCTCAGGAAATTAATGCCGCTCCATGCCAGCTGCAGTTTACAGTCACAACAGTAAGTCTTATCCTCGGAGGTCCTGCCTTTCCTCACATAGAATGCTATTCTCTGTGTGTTCTTGGTTTTCAGCCAGTTTGACAGTTTAAACAATGTGTAGGATCACAACATGACATTGTTTTATCAAAGAAGAAGCTTAGACCTTCACTTCAACGCTGTGCTGCTGTATTGTTGTAGCTATAGGAGCCATGTAGACCTCTATGTCAACACAGCCACAATACTTGTTTGGTGCCGAGCAACGTGTCTGTAGTCCTGAAAATCAAAAACTACCAAAAGTTGCCATTGATTGTCTGGTTAGATTGGTAATCATATACCCTAGAAGTTTTTGTTTGGACTCTTGGATTGTCTGGACTGTTGCTGCTGTCTCTCGGTCGTGCCGCTTTGCTCTGTACAACATAAGGAAAATCACCTCACTCAGTACGCCACCCAGCTTCTGGTACAGGCCTTAGAAATGGTTCAGAACGCAGCAGCACGTCTGGTTTTTGATCAGCCCAAAAGGACTCATGTCACTCCATTACTCAGTGACCTCCACTGGCTCCCCGTGGCATCCAGAATCAGGTTCAAGTCACTAATGCTGCATACAGAGTGACTACTGGGTCTGCACCATCTACCTAAACTCCATAATACAAATTTATGTTCCTTCTCGGCCGCTACGCTCCTCCAACGAACGCCGCCTGGCTCTGCCATCCCTTCACACACAAAGCAATCCCAGTGTCTGTGACACCACGATGGTGTAACGAGCTACCTCACGCCATCAGAGCAGGGGCGTCCCTCTCTAACTTCAAGAAGCTCTTGAAAACTCATCTCTTCTGAGAACACTTCCTCTTATAACACCTCTAACTCCTAACCTCTAACATGCACTTCCTGTACTCTTCTACTTCTATCCCCTACAATGATCTTGTATTGATTGCACTTTTTTGTTTTGATTGCACTTTTTGTTAACTCTTACTTCCTTCCCTAGGTATTTTACCCCATTGATGTGATATGTGCTATGAGCTCTTTCTATTATTTATTGCTGCTCTTACTAGTATGTATTGTCAGTTGTAGAGCTCGTGCTGTATTTGATGCTCTGTTGATGCTTGTATGTTGTTCCTCAAATGTAAGTCGCTTTGGATAAAAGCGTCTGCCAAATGAGTAAATGTAAATGTAATAATATTTAAGATTGTAGTGTGGATCAAAGTGGTGAGCCAGCCAACTGACAGACAGTACTGTCCTTACAGCCATGCTGTTTGCAGGGCTAAAAAGATTTCTCATAGTGAGGCATCACCAAAGTATCATTGTTGTATTTGGTACCAAATTAACCAGCAAGGTTTAGTGGGAGTTATAACTCTTCAAAGAAGGCCTTTTTGGAGGAAAGAAAAGCAGAAACTAAACCTTTTGTCAAAAGCACGATTGATTTTTGTTCCGTTGTTTAGCCCTACAGCTGACATGATAACTTCTTACATTGTGAACTCTGAGGTCGGCACTGTCAAGATGGTTTGCGTATCAAACTTCGCTAAATTCGATTCAATTGATTTTGGTCCAAAAAGGTCATATTGTCCTTATTCCATCAAAAACATCTTACTGAGGCAGAACTTAGTGTGGATGTTTGGGCCTGAGTCCTTGAAGAGGTCTTAGACTCCTGATTTATATCACAATAGTATTTGATCTACGCAAAGTTAGAGAGCTGAACTTCAACAGTTTGACCTAAAATATTTTTTAAGTCATCTCTCTTACTGGCAGTCCTGTCAAACTAATTACAGTCGCCACCATTTGTGCTTAAAATCTAAAATGTCTGAAAGAATCAGTCCTCTGCTATCTGATGGTTGGACTTTTATGGAAGAAGAAAAGTAAATCTTTTCACAGCAGTCTGATTTTTGTCTGCGCTGGTGCTTGTTTGTCATAATTTACCCTCCTTTTTATTTTACACTTCACTGTCAAAGAAGTCTGAGCATTTTCACTGCAATCAAACTCAAAAGCAGCTCATCTCCTTAATTAGCACACCTTCACCAGTCTGTGAAATGGCTGAACTAAAAGCGTGCACACTTTTGGGTTTCAGTGACTGTGTTGTGAGTCTTGGGTGCAGAAACCAGCCTTGACCTTGCAGCACTGCTGGCAGAGGCAAGGACTCGCCGGGCTGCATCAGGCCGGACACAACTCCGGCGAGAGGGAGGGGAGGCGGAGAGAGAGAGTGGAGAGGGGAGGGGCCGAGAGAGTCGTCTGGAGAGAGTGACAGAGGGGAGGCAGAGAGCGGCTCAGAGCACGGGAGGCAGATGGAGAGAGGGTGGAGAGGGCCCGAGCCGTCTCTCTCGAAGCTGGAGGTGAATGTGTAAGGATGGTCCCTCGATTTCATCCTGCCAGCGTCGACTGTGTCCCGGGCTGCTCACTGTCTCTCTCTGCCGGTAGGGCTGCGGCTTTCACTTATCATGTTTCTGCTCTTTTGTTTCTGTTTTCCTAATGTCATCTACCTACATGTTCTGCTTTTGGCATGTGGGCTTGTATGTGTCCTGTGTGAGGTGAGAATAGGAGAGGAGAGTGGTGCAGGCTGCATACACTCTGTTTACACCCGCCGCCCAGGCAGGTGTCTGGCAGAGATGACTGCAGCAGCTGCACTGACATGTCCCCCACCACCCTCCCCCCTCCACCCATTCCCTCTTCCCTTCTTTCCCCTGTAGTCTGATGTCATGGCAGCTGATGCTGGAGGACACCCATGGCTTGCTGCAAACTAGAGCTGAAGGGACGTTTCAACTTCTCAGACAGTGCCTGGACTGTTGTTGTTGTCCTTTCTGTCCCGACCCCCCCTCCCCTCCCTGTCACCCCCTCTCTTCTCCAGTCATGCAGAGGCTGTTGTGTCATCCAAGCAGCTTTGCAGACCTTGGATTGGCATTGATTGTTGTCTTTTTTGCTGCATCCTGGCTCCTTGTGCTTTTTTGCTGAGCACAGGACGGCTGTGTGATGAATCCCTATTGATCCTTTAAACAGACCCAGGAATAGTTCAGTACATCAGGCCTCTGTCTGCTGACCTAGACAACATTCCACTTACAAAGTGGATGGGCTCCTGTGCCATACTCCCCATTACTGCAAATGAGATGAAAGGTCACTAGCAGTCACTCCTCCGCCTTACAGCATTTCTCTTCATCGCATATATCTTAATACAGTTTAATAGGTTTTAGCAAAGCGCACATTAATTCATCAATGATGAGTTTGGGGCTCCGGCCCACGGCGCAGGATTATGTATGACTTGTGTGATCTTGGTGGATATAATTCCATCTCAGAGGCCATATCTGTTTTTTCAGTTCTTGGTTTTTATCCTCAGGGGCAGAATTTTCAGGTTGGGTAGATTATGCA
Organism: Micropterus salmoides; assembly: GCF_014851395.1. NCBI lineage: Eukaryota > Metazoa > Chordata > Actinopteri > Centrarchiformes > Centrarchidae > Micropterus > Micropterus salmoides. The sequence goes on from NW_024043372.1 coordinate 38,022,715, forward strand.
GCATTAAGCTGCTTCCTATCAGATAATTCTACAATGATGAAATCCACTGTGGTTAAGAATTAAAATGGGCTGAGCTCTGCTGTTGTTGTTTTGTGCTCACGATAATTCATGTGTAGTTTACTGAATGTTCCTTTTTAATTATTTTAGATTCCGTATGTCATAGCTGTCAGGAAGGAGGAAAGTAGTTTCCTTGTCCAACATTTACCAAAATGTTTCGTTCCTGCTTTGAATCTGCAACTCCGTTGTTGTCAGCAAAACAAACCTGATGATGCAAAAAGTGTTCAGAGGGGATAACACATCCAAATCTCTGCTGGAGGAGCATTTTCCACCAGTAAAGTGCACTGAAGCATTTAGGCTGTTTAATGCAAAATACATCTGCATGTGTTAAATAAATCATGGGCCCATCAGAGGAGTTTTCAGGAGCAGTTTTCAGACGCAGCGTTCAGAGCAGGCGAGAGGGAGCCAGGAAGCTGTGACAAGCGTCTGATGAGTCATCTCGCATTCTGTTTCAAAGGCGGTAGGTAAAGCCCAGCCAGCTGGACAGAGGCTTGCTCTGTTGGCCCGTCATTCATTATCACACCAAGGAGACTCCGCTCCAGGATAATGATTCTGACTGCAGTTTGCTGAGATCGACTGCAATCCAAATCTAAGACACAGACTCATTGGTTTTAATCTTCTGAGCAGTTGTCATTCTCTTTGGAGAAATGAATTTGAAACAGAAACTGCTAGAATGATGTCTTATTTCACATATGCTCAGTGTAGGTGGATAATCCAGTGCTCACATTTGTTTGAAGAATTCACTGAATATGAGCATTAGTACAGGCCTAATTTTCTCTAGCATGAGGAATAGCTGCTATCACATGTAACAACATCTACTGCTGTCTACCCATAACACCTCGCGTTTTGTATTTGTTTTCTGTCTGTGGACTGATTACATTCTCATTCCTAACAAAGTGACACAGTCCTCAACAAAAGCATTGTTTGTTTGTTGAAAAGCTTAAAACTGATTTAACAGGTGACCTCTTGTGACCGTGTGAATAATGACTTTCACACTACTTAATGAGAAAGTAGCATGAGGTTGTTAGCACCCTGTCGCGCCAAACAGTGGCATTCATTTGGACTTCCTTGTGAAGTAGGCTGGGTGTGGAAGCTTGGTGATGTAGTGAAGGCTTGTGGGAAGTGTGTGGCAAGTACTGGTTTTGTTCTTGGAAAAACGCTGTTGCTTCTCTTTCAACAGATTTGGGCTATATCAAATTGGCTGGACTGATACAGCTAATTAGGGTTGGGTGTCAAACCTTCATATTTTGAGTACTGGTCAAAATGGTGTCTGTTGTCCCTGGTCTTGGCAAATAACAAGTAATAAAGTTGGCATTGAATGTCTGGTCAGATTGACAGATTGATTGGTCAGATCTTTCTTATTAAATAAATCTTATTCTTTGAGTAAAATTACACAGTAAGTCTAATTTAATCATGCATGTGTGACAACATTTACCATTAAATAACTTTGTTAAATGTATAAATACATGCTTATATTTCCAAAGTACTGTAAGGTCTTGAAAAAGTATTGTTTTTGTATTGGTACCAAACCTCACTGGCAATACTAACAAAAAAACACAAATGCTACCCAGCCATACAACTATTATAATAGTTTGCCGTAAACTGCTGCAAACAATCCTCCGATTCTTCCTCAAGCTAATTTTCAAAATGTGGATATTGAAATAAACTGCGATTGTTTAGTTTACAGTAGGAAAAATGAACACACTACGTAGTCAGTGACTGCAAACCGTTTTAACATTTAGCCATGCAGTCTTGAGGACTGTAGCATTTTTTTCATCTGACCAAATGAACTGCACTAAACGCACCAGATGTGAGCGTGATTATTGAGCCAGTATAGGACATGCCACACAGACACCATCCTCTGCCTCTCTCTTCCCATGACAAGATGCATGGTTCAGCCATTGTGCGATGCGGATTACAATCTGTTTGTGCATGGCCAGCATTGGCCCACTGGGTCTCTGGGATTGGTGTCAACAAGTTGCTATAAGGCTCGGTAACATGTGGCAGGGAAAAGCTGCAGGGATTATTCTGCTGGTGCTCACTCTGTCTCTTCCAATTATTAACACAATTACTGTCAGCAGATATAACAGGCATTCTGGAGATTGTGGACAATGGTGTGTCATATTGTTTTAGTTTGTTACCTACACGTCAGCAAAAACACCACACCAGAGGATGTTAGGCTACATCTTTTAAACATTTAAATTTTACAAAATGGAGTTTTAAAGCAAATGATCTCCGTCCACACCAGCTCTTTAGCTGCATATCAGAACTTATCTCCGTCTATATTAAAACGACTGAATACACATATCAAGTGGCCTTTGACATACACTGGGAAGGCACGTGCTGGTGTAAACAGTAAGAATATTGTCACACACGGGAATACAAAGCGGCTGTGCCGGAGGAAAACAAACTGGAAATTGTTGCAAAGCAAATACAGCTTCATGCACAGCACAGGTGGTGAAGTGTAATTGCACAGTACAAAATATTTTAATAAAAATACCAACAAATACGCTTTCAGTAGATTCATGTTTGCTTTGCATGAGTTATAAGACCCAATCAGATCGCCAAATCTGAGTGTCTGGGTCATTGTTTTTCGTCTGTCCGCACTAAAACACAACCACAGAGTTTTAAAACAAAAACATGGTTTGCAGTGTTTTCAAACTTCTTCGTTTTAGGTATTTGGATTTGCCTTTTTAATCTGGAAAGGAGGTGCAAACGTACCAAAAGGACTGTGTTTTTTAAAACGAAAATGAATTAGTGTAGATTTAGCCTTAGTTTTAGCTGTAGTGAACATTAGACTACAAGTTTCTTCCTTAAACCACAGTTTATACTTAACAGAGAAATCATTTGAAACTCACCTTTTGTATGTGTAATTTCAGTCTGTAGAGGCTGGTGGAGATTATTTTAACCTCAGATAGAAGCCACTTACAGGATCATAGCTAATAGCAGCTCTCACTGTAGCATTTGCAGTTGAGGCAAATTTGTGCTGCTACAGAACTGAATCACCTTTAGGTCTTTACTGACAAAACCCCCCAGATGTGTTCCATATGTACACATACATCAAAATATGTAAAAATGTAACAAACACAATGCACAGAAGATAGATTAACCTTAATTTTGTGACTGTGATTGGCATCATCAAATGGAATGCATTGAAACAAATTCAGTTTACTCTGGTTCATTTGTGCACGTAAATTACAAGAGTGCTGTGAAAGCCTACCATTCGATTAACAGGTACTTGAGTTGAGGTGCCTTGTTGGCCGAGGGGATTAAGGCACTGACTGAATTGCAGTGATCGCCGGACCTATGTCGCATGGATTTGCTATCCGTCTCTCCTTATTTCATATTATCTCTCTGTTGTTGACCAAGAAAAAGAAATAGTTGCTTGATTTGGGTTATATTTTCTCATTGTTTATCAGTGAAATATTTCCTGTGTTTTCAAATGCGTCTCTTTAACAACATAGCTTAAAGTATGTCACATCTTAGAGGTATGGCGCACATTGTATTAGAAACAAGGAGTCGTGTGGTAGAGGCCAGTGTTTGTAGCAAGAAGGCCTGTCGAGAGTGTGGCTTAACTGCTGCCTTTTCCATATGTTCCTACAGAGGGAAACCACTTCCAGAGTTTAAGGTGATCATTTTCCAAGCACTGGAATGTGAAGAGAAGGGATGCACCCCAGGATGTACCTCTGGAAACCCGAGTGGCTGATTAGAGTTGTTTGGATTTTATAATGAGCAAAGAACTGCTTCTTTCTGGACGTGTTCCTGTCAAATAGATGAGTTAGATTTGCGATGAGTGGGTTTACTACACCAAGTCAATCCAGGCTAACTCACACCTGCAGATAAGAATACAAAATGGGCTTGAAAGAAAGGAGAAATGTTTTTGCTGTGTAATCCCTACCCAACTGGCACCCAAGCATGTTGAACAACAACAGGAATTATTGGCAAAGTGAGGTCTTTACTATTTAAACAGTTAATGTCACTACATTCCTGTGAGTGGGTACTGAATTGCAGTTACAACATGGATTTTCTTTTGAAGATGATGCCGTTGATAAGATTGTAATCTTTTAGAGGAAGTACTTTCCAACACAATTGCAGGTTAAAATGTAGATGTTTAATAGTGGTTTACAGTACTGACTACAGTTGTCTCGATTTTGTCTGGGGGTGCGCCCCACAGTGTCAGACTAGCACTACAAAAGCTTGTCACATCCAAGAACTGCCCCACATTGAAATCAGCTTTAAATTGTTGTATGGTCATTTTTAAGAAATACGTTTTTGAATTCCATTGAAGAATGGCTGTCAGATTTAAATGGCTACAGTTCAGTAACATTCCATTCAGGTGATAATCTCTTTCCATGTTATACAGGTAACCTCGGGGAAGGGAAGGAGACACGGTAGGGAGGGGTGGCTTTACCTGGCAGTTACGTCAACACAGCAGGCCCAGTCAGGCTGTTGGCAGGTATTCAGTGGCCACATTCATGCCCCCAGGACACAGGAACTATGTAAAAAAACATCTCACATCTTGGGAGTCTGGCTGAGATACCAGCTAAAGTCTATAAAAACAGAGGTCCAGTTGTCACCAGTGCTAACCAGTCCACTCTCTCCACCTCCCACTGCCGAACTCACACTGACACGTGGGGCTCACCTCTCCAAAAAGCTGTTGACAAATGGTTAAATAGAAGCCCTCAAATGTAGTTTCTGGAATGGAGTACAGAAATGTTCCTTCCTGTGATATATTGTGCTGTTCACATTCTCATCCTTAAAAACAATTACCAGTCCTTCCTCTTCATGACATCCATATTTTTTTAGCTTGGGGAAATAACTTCTGCTGACTGCTCAAACCATATTTCACTGGAATGGAAACTTTCTGAGATTTTACTGTTCATCCTAGACAGAAAAGAAACTGATCCTTCCATCCATGCTGAGGTTGTGTATTAGGTCTTTCAGGGTTACTCACTGCACTGACACATGGACAGAGCAGGTTAAAGGGCACATAAAGGGTAACTATTTTTATTTTTTTTATTTTGTTTTACATATTTTGGGGTCTAAATGACTAATGGGTAGAATCGCCTCAGCCAGCTGCTGCAAAACGGGCTGCACTGGCTGCAACATAACATGCTGATGCAATCTGCTGGACCAATACCAAAATCTTTTCTACCTATTACTCATTTTGACTCCATAATTTTAAAATAGGTTTAAAACTTTGGAATTACCCTTTAAATTTGTCGATAAGGCACGTACTGTACATGTCATGCATTTAATAATCATCAGAGTCATTGTCAGGCAAATGAAGTAGAATTATTTAGCTTATCTTTCTTGAAAAACAGCAAACACGTCTTTCACACCCTGTTACATTAGATAATATAATGTTCTTCCTTGGTAATTTATTTTGGTAACACACCAGCATGACTTGCATAATCGAACACCACCCTAATTGTCTGCTCAGATCTCAGAAGGTAACACAGGACTGGGTTTTCACACCTGTCCCATCCTGCTCGAATTGACTTTTTTTCCTGTCCTGTCTCAGTCCCGTGATGAATTGTGAAATTGGGAAATTTCAGCCTCTGTCGGATTTGTCATGTTTTGGAGGGCCCCTCTGTCTGGAGATATGTAGAGGAAGTACAAGTTCAAAAGGTTATCAGAAGTCACATCAGAAGAGGAAGTGTTTAGCGGGAAGAAAAGGGATCTCTAGGGGCAGGAAGAGTCAACCAGGGGTCTCTTCATCACAAGGTCTCAGTGCTAAGGATATATTAAGACACATAGTAAGCATCTTCCTATTCAGCATGTCCAGCATGTGTGTCTTTATAAGAACTAATGTTTTTTCTCTCAGTTACCCTAATTGGCAGTGTATACAGATGTTGGTATGCATGAGGAATTCTTTGGACCTGACTGTGTTGCTCATAAAGATGAATATTAACAGTTCTGCCAGAGAGGACACGAAATGCTTGGCAACATAGATCGCAAAATGCAAATGCAACAATTTGATGTCGCTGAGCACCATTTAGCTCTGTGTGGTCTCCACCAGCTCTGGAGAAAGATATCTGGCTCTTTAGCTGCTAGATGAGCCAATGTTCTTCACTAGCTAGTCGCAGACTTTGTCTGTTTGGAGCTAGGCAAGTAGTACAGTGGAGCTTTTTTCACTGAACATAGCTGCCTGCTGATGAAAGTAGTGTAAATACATCAAATTGTAAATGTACTGGACTATTTATTATATTCTAGTGTATGCCTTGGACCAATTTAATATAATGTTGAGTTTAAGTAATGTACGGGACTAGCTTTTTGTAGAATAGACCATGCTAGTAACCAGCAGAGTTAAAACGGAGAAAGCGTGCTTCGTTTTCCTCAGTCTCAGTACTTTTAGTGTATTCAAGGTGGAAGAAACATAATATACTTTTGTGGCTCACTCTACTAGGTCTATCACATGTTCTCATCCCTCATTGTCTCATGAACACTGAGCTATATTTGCTCCTTCAGTATTTAACTATAACTCCACTGAACTACTTCCTCATTTCTAAGTTCACCCAGGGTGTCAACTGGTATGAAGAGAGGGGAGCTGTAGTATTAGACTGGTAATGTGATAGCATGTTTTGCAGTAAATGAATAACGAGAAGTAGAGTGTCAGATGAATAACTGTAACTGATGTGATGATCTGGTAAAGATAATTACAGGAAAAAACAGCATAGAGTTTCAGTTTTAGGAGAGTGCGATTGCAAGCCCAAAATAATCCCCAATCAGCCAGGGTAATCAAGTGTGTCACACCAGGCTGCCACTCCCTTCCCCTGACAGGCAAGCATACACAGCCTACACAACACCGTCACGCAACCTGTCTTCCATTTCAGCCTCACAGCTCTCCTTGGCAGAGGTGAGAACTCTAGCAGGAGGGCAGGGGTACATGCAGGAAAGAGAAAGGCAGCCTTTATTGCAGATGCCAACATCAACAGCACCCAGAGCCAGCGAGTAGACAGAGGTGCTGCTGTTGTTCAGTAGTCTCAGTGTGTGCTCTACAACACAGAAAAGGGACGGGACAGGAGCTGGCAGAGGAAAGCCAGGCAGGGTGGTGCCTACCAGCCACACTAAATAGAACCAGAAAATCCATCAGTGTGCTCTGCTGTCTGCTGCCTGTCTGGACATCTTTCTGGAATTCAAAGTTTACATCTCCAGGCAGGTTTTGCTAGGTTGAGACAGGCCTGGAGTCAGCTTCTGTACAGTGAAGGTACGTTCATGTCCGTCATCCTGGCTTAAATCTTTCTGTGGGTCAATTTGTTTTTTAAACCTCTAGCATCTCTGTTCTCTCCTTCATTTCAGTGGTTTACTGTAGAGTTGTAACACAGGATGACTTTTCTTTTTTCTATTTCTTTATTTTCTTCCTGTCTCTGGGGAAAGTCCTGTTAGGCCTGAACCAGATGGATATGGGCTCTTGCCCTTGTGGTAGACAATAGATGATGTTTTGTCAGTCTCGTGCCTCGCAGCAGAGGATGTACAGCTGCTCCTCCTGCGCTCCCAATCCTCTCCCCCATTTGGATGAAATGCCCTTGAAAGCAGCGGGGGCAGCAGGCGGATTCATAGCCTGTCATGACCACTCAGCTAGGATCTCAGACTGCATAATTTTGCCCTGATGGTCCTGCTCAGAGCGGACGGCGGAGGGTACTGCACATCAGTCACTTTGGCAGCCAACTCTGTGCCAGTGATGAGCAATGGATGGCAGGAAAGAGCTGTAAAGGAAAACAGAGGAGGTGGGGGGGACCTGTGGTTACGTAGCAAATTCAGCCTTCTGTCATTTCTCTCTTCTTCACCTCTGGCCTGGTCAACGCTCCATATACTTAATATGCTGTTGGTGGTGTTTTTAGGTAGAATTTAAGAGCTACTCTGGTACCTTCGTCAAACATTTAATTAAATATTGACTTGTATAAACATTCACTGGTTTCACCAAATTACTTTTGCTAAGTGTAATTTAATTTGAACTCTAGAGGGTGTAAATGTGTAGACTGTAAGAGCTACAAGAAGAAGAAAAAAGTTGGAACAGAGGGACAGTTTCTTCATGAGTGAATGGAATATTCAGGGGAATGAAAACTTGGCAGCATCAAACTTCTCCACCCGACCTGGAATTAATCCCATTTCACGCAAATAGGTTGGCCACCTGGTGCCAGGCACAACCGATTTCACATACAGGCCAAAGGCAGACACTAAGCCAATGTATTGAGTCAGGTCCGGGTATTTTTGTTCATCGCTGCCCCAGACCCCCCAGACCCCCCACACCCTTGGACCCTGCAACTCCTGCAAATGTGCAGAAGTCCCAACAATGCTGTCCAACAAACAATAACAACTGGAAGTGAGCACCACCACTTCAGCCTCTCGATGACAGTCACTCAGCAGTTTGAGTTGTGAGTTTCATTCTTGAGCTTAGAAACAGCAGTTGACAAAACAACATGAACTGTAAGTAGAGGTTTAAACATCTACAAATCAATCTGTTGATGAAAGCTATGTGATAGTCAAAAGCTCCAATAGTGGGTATATTTTGAGTTGAAACTGTTTATTCAAAAATATATTTTAACTTCTGCTGTAAAATCAGGTGTCACCAGATAAACACAGTGACCCAAATATGACAATTTAACTTCCAAAACTGCTTAAGTGTTGTTAGGAATGTGAAAAACGCATGTGTTGAAATTGATATATAGCAGCTTCTTGTGCCTGGAAAGTTCAGTGCAGTTAAAGGGCAGGAAAGGAGTAACACAGTGGACTCTCACTGTCAGCCATTCAAACCAAACAGGTAAATGATGATAAGCACGCAGTCCATCATGTTTAGCTAAAATGATGGGGCATGGAATCAGATTTGTTTCAGACTGACCACTGCACCCAGAGTCTGTAGCCTGTTGGGATGCCAGTACACCAAACTCTGTCTAGTTAATGAGCTAAATGTGTTAGTTTTGATCAAAGATTAGTAACATCCTGTGCAAAGAACAAGCGTGACGATGATGGTGGTATTTTTAGTCTTCATATCATGAAGTATGTGTTTTTCACAGATGCAGAAAGCTGCTCTCTTAAGGTTAACTTGCCTCACCTTTTCCATTCCCCTCTGTGTTTTCGTGTTTTGTCTTCTCCTCCTTCACACATAGCCGGTGTCCAGCCATTCTCAGACACAGTCTGAGCACGCTGAGCCGGGCTGCTCATAGGAATAGCAAAATGTTTAGGAATACTAATGAAGCACCAGCGCCGCAGGCCTACGTCACTGCGAGGCTCTGATCTGTTTTCATTGCAAACTCAACATGTCAGGATCTGTTGTGTGTCCTGTGAGAAACAAAGGCACATCTCGCCTGCACATGACAAGGATGAAGAGGTGTCTGTGAACGTCAGCTTCTGCTTCACTGAATGTTATCTAGTATTACTTGGTAAGCTAAAATAGATTGTTAGGGAGTTTTTTATGGACAAAGTCTCGGGTAGCTGGACTTCCTGAGCCGGCCCATGATGCAGTGTCACACTCTGTATCTGTGGAGGACATCTGGAAAATGCTTCCAGTCCTGACTCATCAGATAGCATCAGGGCAGCTCAGATTGTCTGCACAGCATTCAGGCATGACAATAACAAACACTGAAGATAGGAATTGATGATAAAAGCTCAACCCTGCTGTGGAGCACAAATACAGATAGCACCATATAAGGATTTATGCCAGGGAATGACATTGATTGATTTTTGAGCAGAGGCAGAGCTGTACCTCATTTTGTCTAGCTGAGATTAAATCTGACTGGATTACTTGAAGGAGAAATATGGTTTATTACAACTTGGGTCTTTTATTAGTCATTTTGGCCGCCATTCATACTGTCATAATAACACTGTACTCACACAGGTCTGGGAATGAGGTGACATCACTAAATATTAGTCAGATGGTTCAAGTAACATGATTAGAAAGTGAAATCAAAAACAAATCGTACAGTTATTACCCCTGGATATACGCTACTACACCCCCCAAAAAAGACGTATTTCTTCTGTGCAGTAAACTTTTATCACTTCTCTCACATACAGTACAACCATTCTTGTCATTTAGTAAACATTAACCACTTAAGCACAGTAACAGCAGGGCTATGACTACCAATACTCCCCCGCACACCTTCCAGGAGAGGCTCTTGTAGGAGGTACCCGCACAGTGACTCTCTCACAGTGCTTCTAATGACGGTCAAAGCTCCAGCAGCTTCGCTGTATTTCCACCAGAGACACAGAGGGTCTGCCAGCAGCTGCTCACAGCTGGTTAGCTCTGACTGTCAGCACCATGCACTGCCACGCATGTCACTATCCATGCTTGTCCTCTCACCCCTGCATCGTCATACACTACGTAAATATATATAATATACTCATCTGCTGTATTTTTTTGATTTACTGGAAGGGAGGGTCCCAGAAGCATATAGTGGGCTTGCTGTTTAAAAAGTATTGAATTCAGTTCAGTTTCCATCAAAAAAGGCCTAAACCACCAGTGTGTCTAGCAAAATGCTACTGCTAGCTAGTCAGAAGCTTGTTTTTCTCATGATGACAACTTCTTGACATTTATTTACATCTTAGATTTATGCTGGCTTTGCTGCTGACCTTATGTAAAATGAATATGAAGACCTTCAGTTGAATTATTTGTAAATTAGTTTAATTAATCATATTATTAAGAATCTTATTGGTATAAAGTTGGGAAGTAGTGACAAAGATGTGATGTAAATGTCAACAAATTAAAAATTCTAGGCCTCATCATTCCTGCTAGTTTTCCCTCCTACTTTTCATACTCTGGCCAGGGGTGAACCCTGTACAAACTCAGTGCCTTGGAAAAATCCATCGCTGGTTACTCTTCCACCTTCGGGTTGAACTTTGACTGACCGTACTTATATCATAGTTGTGTCCTGTGTAATGACGGATGATTACTGTACAGGTGCGCTCACTATTGGCTTAACTTTAATAATCTGGCTAAACTGTCGGTTTGTTTACTGTCTGATTCTCTGATGACAGCTTGTGTGTCTTAAGACCAAGTTCCCTGCTTTTAGCTATTACTACGGTGAGTGCAATGATAGAAACGATGGACAAAACTATGTAAATAAAACCCATGTGTAACAACTGGAACTATACATTAAACCTGCCTCAGCCTCTATCTGAGGTTGCTCAGTATTCCGTTCTTACTACAATGATTTGGCTTAATGGTGTTTGTTTGGCACGAGAGCCTATAGGCAGCTCAGGAACAGGATGGAGGAAGAGTTACGGCAGGAGGATTACCAGAGATAAGCTGAAAAACTGCTCCCTGGTCAGAAGGGCTACCACAGCAGAGAATAAACATTGGACAGATTTAATGCCATATGGTCATTAACTGTGTTTTCATATGCCAGCTCCTGACTGTGCAGCTTGCTAGCTTTATATTGTGTGTGTGTGTGGGATTGCACTTAAAATATATAGATTGCGGTTGGTAAGTAAGCAATGTGTGGTTTGTCATGTATGTGCTCTACACTGGCCAGGAGCAACATGCATCATGGGAGCCAGTGGTTAGTAAAGTTAATCCTCCCTTTCTCCACTCTCTCTCTCTCTGGTGGAGAGGCCTGAGGCTGAGAGGGCAGGGCCACCGCCTCCCTCTGAAGGCCACATGTGGGTGGGTTCTGAGCTCAGGGATTACAGGGTTGAACTGGAGCCAAACAGCTTTACAGCGGACAGCCAAAGACACGGTCGGCCTGCCAGGCTGGGCCTGGGCCACGCTCAATTTGGGGTGTGGGTGATGCAGCTGGAGGTCTGCCAGAGTGTGAGTGCAGTTGCCTAGATCTTTGTTTTCATGTCAAAATCAACATACTCCTTAATGTCTGTAAACAGGACACACTGCTTACACAGGAGATAATTATATATGTGCTGGCCTACGGAGTCTTTGTTGTAGGGTAAAACATCATTGCTTGTTTGTTTTGATAGCATGCCTGTTGTTTGTGTACATGCAGTTCTGGCTCATAATTAAGGTAAAGTAGATTGTAAAAAGAATCAGGTCAGATATGTGATGTGGAACACAAAAATGCCAGGGCACGCATGCATTTCACCTAATGTGATGATCAGTGGTCCAGTAATACCACCTAGTACATACAACATGTTGTCGATACATGTCGTTGTTATAACACAAGTTAGAATCCTTAAAATTTCATGACATGCTGCACACGGCACGAAACAAACTGCCACAGTGAAAACTACTATGTAGAGGTAATTACAGAACGTAAATACGCTAAAGGGCAATTGCTTTAAAAAATGGTGACCAATAGTAATACCAAAACTGTGTTTGTTTTAATGAAAATCTTTTTTCAATGAAAGGACAATCATTTTATATATAAATGCTCAATAAATTGTTGAAAAATAGCACTCCTATTCAGATTCCTTCAGCTCCAAGTGATGTCTTTACATTGGTTGTTTTGTAGGACCCGTTGTTTAAAACCTAAAGGCATTTAATTTACATTGATATTAAAAAGAGAGAAAAGCAACAAGTCCTGGCATTTGTGCAAAAGAGCAATTCCACTTCGAGCTTGGACATGCTTGATGTCTGACTGTTTCAGCAATACAGCACTGTAGCAGCGGATCATGTGGAGTGACATAATTGGACACAATCAAGCAGATACATGGTGCAGCCTCTGTGTGATATGTAACTGCAGATCTCTCTGTTGGAAATGTCTCTCCCCAGTGCCTCTGTGTGGTGAATCTCAGTGAGTTCCTGGTGGTTCTGATCTGTAATGTTGTCATTTTCAGCCGCAGACCGTAGCATCTGGGGAGGTGGACGTGTAGACACATTTGTCTCCAGCTAGCCCGCTCACACAGACAGAATTTACTTACCAGGGAGAGCAGAAAATGTGTCGGTGACTATATTTTTGTGCTTGCTGGATGAGATATGGTCTAATGCATTACATGAAATGTATCACTGCTGTGGGAGTGGCATGCTGTCACCCTGAATGTAGAAGGAGGTACAGGGTGTGTAGGAGGAGAGCAGGGTCTTTACTGGTGGTTATAGTTGGACAGGGGACCAGAGTTGTGACACCCTCTGTCCGGTCTGCTGAGGAGCTACAACTGGTGGGATTAATACAAGGACGACAGTTCCTGCTGTTTCCACGTTGTAGTCTAGACGGAGTGTGACAGGTGTGTCTGGAACACAAGCCCTTAGAAGAGCCGTCCGGTGTTGAGTTGTCGCTCTGCACACTCACTCTGAAAGCACTCGGCCAGAATTATTCAGCTGCTCTAGAAGGACCAGCTGTTTAATGAATTCCTCACTGGCCTTTTATGCACGATCGATAAATACATTAATAAACACACGAGGAAGCACATAAAAACAGTGACATGGACATGTGTAATTTGAATATACTAAAATAAAGGCAACATTTAACTGAAATTACCAATCTCTGTTGAATTAAAGGCATACTGAGAGTATACACAAAACAGGTAATCTCTTTAGTTATTCTTGTCATACAGCCTGGTCTGGTGTTGTCATTCTGCACACGCACCTGAAAGGTCATGAGGGGTATGTGGTATGTTTGAAAAAACAGCAGCATAGTTAGCAGTGGTAGAATCATAAGACTGTAGAAAGTAGCTTTTACAGATAACAAACTAAGTTATGAAGTTTAGGTTAGAGTGTAAATCTATTACCCTTAAAAACCATAAGCACTAACAAAGACCTGGCTTTTTCTTTGATAATCTATACCAGTAGCTCCACCAATTTGAATAAATAAAAATTACCATTTTAATAAGAAATATATACCCACATATGGAGTCAACCGCAACACACCACATGTTGAGAGTGTGAGAAAACCAGTTAGCAAGCAAGCAGAAAAGTTCAAACAGTTAGCTAAAAGTACCGGATAAACAGTTGCAATAATTAAGTAAGTAATGGATAAATGGTTGAAATGAATATTGGTGTCACTGAAGGGGTACTTGAGTTCGTCTGACAGGGCATGACATTTCATTTCTTGGAGAACAATAGCCAGGCACAGTGACTTTCTGGACTGGTTGTCACTATTGGTTACAGGCAACTAGCGCAGACGCTGCACAGAGGTGTTGAGTGGATGGATAAACTATTGTTTGTTACTAAATAATTCTAGCACTTAACTCCCCCTAAAACCACAAATTGTTATTTTTGCATTGCTGTTTATGTACGAAACATGTTATTTAGTCAGCTTAGACTAAGCCAGTTAGATGGCTGTTTCCCCCGGTTTCCAGTCTTTATACTAGATTAAGCTAATGCAGACATGAGAGTGGTAATGGATTTTCACAACTAACAAAGGAAATATAGGCATATTTCCCCAAATGTTTTCTGGCAGGTTGTTATTTTTAAGCTAACTTCTAAATCAAACCTACCTATTCACAGGTATAGAGCTGAAATATTTCTGACTTTGGCTTCCCCAGTGGTATCACAAAATACACCTTACACAGACAACAATGCACGCCACTAAAGCTGGCCCTTTCAAATTCTATTTTATTAATGTAAAGGAACAATCACAGTTGGGTCCATGAGTCTGTTAGAGAGCCATGAAATGTTGACGAGCGCCTCCTATTTAGCATGTGGCACAGATTCAGACTTAACGAGGTAAAAATACATCACTTCTCTCCTAATTACTGTACAGTCTGGCTAATCACTATCAAAATAGAGATGAGAGGGACAAAAATAACCCACCGTCCGATCAAAGGCAGCTGTTTCTGACTATCCCTTTCTGCATTGAACAGATGTAGTGGGTGTTAACTGCTGCAGCTTTACCTTAGGCTTCATAGCCATTGGTAAATGCTAAAGGGAACCAGCTTGATGATATAGTGCTGAGCTGGGCTGAATGTTTAAATTAATGTCTGCTTTAACCTAAACTCAGATTTGCTGGGGCCAGCCAACACTTTGTAGCAGTCCTGTCCAGGTTTGTGCACCCCTAGGGCTCTGTTTAGTTATTTTATTTTATTATTTATTTTAGTTTTTTACAGTTTGGGGCCATAGAGAGATCAAATTTTCTGGCACTAGTCGAGGTTTCCCTGAGCTGCATGGTGTGGCACTTCCAGAATAGACTTTTTGGCCACACTTGTCCTCTGAGAGATAATCTTAACTCCCTTTATAGTGAACTATAATGAACTCTAGATTTGCAGTATCTCTCTCTGCTGCACTTTACATGAACCTTCATCATATGGGAGACATTTTGCTCCTTTTTATTAAGCTCTCTAATGGACCAAAAGAGACTCCCTCTTCACTCTTACTTTTTCATACTGTAATTAGAATTATTTTCCACACTAGATACAGTCATTAAGAATGTGTTTCCTTGAGGCATGTATGCACTGAAGATGTATATGCTTCACAGTCAGGCATTTTGAGGGCCTTTATGGTACGTGTCAAGAGGGGCGGTTTTGGGTTGCACTGCTTCCCAGAATTGCAACCCCTCGACTATAACCACGCAAATACTCCTGGCTGCATCTGATTGGGCCAACACTTTTGCTCATGTGCTTGTACTGATACTGACTATTGTAAGAGCCAACCTACAGAGGGCGCCGTTTAGCTGATGTTTCATTACGTTACGAGCAATAAACGGAGAATCACTGTAGTAAAGTAAAAGTCCTGCCCAAGAAAATACTTAAAGAAGCTGAGCATTTAGCCCATTGAGACCCTAGAAATTGGACTTAAGGGCATTTAATGACCAACCGATCCCATACAAGGGTGTTTTCAGAGCCAGTCTTTCAGGAGAGGGGTGCACCATAAGTGCACTGTTTGTCCTAGTTGAGGAGGATAGACAGCCAATCTTAGGTCTAAAAGCAAGCGAAAGAAAAGGGCTTATGAAGAGAGTCCATGTCATTGATGGCGCTCTAGTGACCACTAGAGGCGCAGCAGATAGCCAATGGACACATGCAGATTCCACCACTGAGATAGTGAGAGAGTACAATGATGTATTCCAGGGTGTCGGCTGTTTACGTAACCAGTACAAAATACGTCTGAAAGACAATGCAGGACCAGTTATCCACGCAGCAGTGAAAGTACCATTGGCTCTAAAAAGAAAGACTGAGAAAAGAACTAAAATCCCTGATAGACAAAGAGATAGTGAGAAAAGTGAAGGAACCCATTGTCATTGTGGGGAAAAAAAGAACAGAGATCTGAGACTTTGCATCAATCCAAGAGATCTGAATAAATGTATGAAAAGAGAGCACTACAGGCCGCCAACTAAAATCTAACTAAATCAGACATCACAAGCGCAATGGCTGAGGCTTTCTTTTCCAAGCTTGATGCATCATCAGGGTTCTACCAAATTAAAGTGGATGAGCAAAACTGTGCACATTCAACAATCCCTTTGAAAGGCATTGCTTCCTACGCATGCCCTTTTGGAATTGCCTCACCTCCAGAGGTTTTCCACAGGATAGTTTAATAAATGTTCGATAGCATGGAAGGTGAGAGCTATAACAGAAATGCCACCACCCAAAGAAAAGACTGAGCTGCAACGTGCACAAGGCTTAGTGAACTATGTGGGAAGATTCACCCCCAATCTGTCGGCTAACACAAGGGCATTGCGCAGCTTGCTGGAAAGTGGAACTGAGTGGCGGTGGGGGCACAAACATCTGGCTGAATGGGACATGCTCAAGAACAGCCTAGTTGAAGAACCAGTGCTGAAATTCTTTGACCCAGAGCTCCCAGTGAAAGTATCTACTGATGCTTCAAAAGATGGACTTGGAGCAGTTCTGCTTCAAAAACATGACTTGACTTTGTTTACAGTGGCCTATTCGAAT